>NC_133718.1:11774346-11820812 GCF_048934315.1 Petromyzon marinus
AGGGAGAGTGAAGAGAGAGTTAAGAGAGAGTGAAGGGGAGAGGAAGAGAGAGGAAGGGAGAGTTAAGAGAGAGTGAAGGGAGAGGAAGAGAGAGGAAGGGAGAGTTAAGAGAGAGTTAAGAGAGAGTGAAGGGAGAGGAAGAGAGAGGAAGGGAGAGTGAAGAGAGAGGAAGAGAGAGGAAGGGAGAGTTAAGAGAGAGTTAAGAGAGAGTGAAGGGAGAGGAAGAGAGAGGAAGGGAGAGTTAAGAGAGAGTGAAGGGAGAGGAAGAGAGAGGAAGGGAGAGTTAAGAGAGAGTGAAGGGAGAGGAAGAGAGAGGAAGGGAGAGTTAAGAGAGAGTGAAGAGAGAGTGAAGGGAGAGTGAAGAGAGAGTGAAGAGAGAGTGAAGGGAGAGGAAGAGAGAGGAAGGGAGAGTTAAGAGAGAGTTAAGAGAGAGGAAGAGAGAGGAAGGGAGAGGAAGGGAGAGTTAAGAGAGAGTGAAAGGAGAGAGAAACTGCACTGCACGGAGCCGCGCCCGGATCGATTGCCTCCTCGCTGGGTACGAGACGACATCACAACCACCACCATTATAATAAGCTCATCATTATTGTTATTACCATCAGCTACAACTCATCATCATAATTAGTTCAACATCAACATCACCACCAACGTCGCGTTATCAGCAGCAACAGCAAGAGCCCATTAGCATCATCATAACCATCAGCAACATCATCATAACCATCAGCAACATCATCATAACCATCAGCAGCATCATCATAACCATCAGCAACATCATCATAACCATCAGCAGCATCAGCATAAAGGGCAACATCAGTAAGAGCAGCTGCGTCCGGATGATTGTGCATGAGCCGTCACAGCCTGAGATCAATCACAATTAATCATCGATAATGATGGTCGTGGTGCTACAGTATACACTGTATGTACAATGTATATTGTACATACAGTATATACTGTATTGACATGTCACAGTGTATGTCAGGCCATTATCACCACCACCAACATCGGCATGCTAACGTTGTCACCACCACCAACACCCACATCCCCATTATCACCACCATCACACCTCCACCCTCCCATCATCATCATCGTTATCACAGCTCCCTCCATCATAATCAATAGTCCCATCATCATCACCACCACCACCATCACTGCCATGACAATCGTGGCAATATCAATTACCATCATTATCACACCACCCCCATCTCATACTCACCATCATCAGCACCCCATCCCCATTATTACCCCATCATAAAAATTATCCCGCATGATCATTACCACCCCATCACCATCAGCACACCATCATCACCACCATCACGACTGCTGCATCACCATGATGACGATCACACCACGCCCATCATCACATCACCATTATCACACCCGCATCACACGACCATCACACCTATCACCATCATCACACCCCCCAATCATCATCACCATCATTGCACAACCCATCATCACCATCATCACACCCCCATCATCATCACCAACATCACACCCCCCATCACCATCATCACCATCATCATCACCATCATTGCACAACCCATCATCAAACCCCCATTATCATCACCATCACACCCCCCATCATCACCATCATCACCATCATCACACCCCCATCATCACCATCATCACACCCCCATCATCACCATCATCACACCCCCCATCATCACCATCATCACACCCCCCATCATCACCATCATCACCATCATCACACCCCCATCACCCCCATCACCCTCATCATCACACCCCCTCATCATCACCAACATCACACCCCATCACCCTCATCATCACACCCCCATCATCACCATCATCATCACACCCCCCATCATCACCATCATCACACCCCCATCATCATCAACACACCCCCCATCATCATCACCATCATCACACCCCCCATCATCACCATCATCACACCCCCATCATCACACCCCCATCATCACCATCATCACCATCATCACACCCCCATCATCACCATCATCACACCCCCATCATCACACCCCCATCACCCTCATCATCACACCCCCATCATCACATCACCATCATCACACCCCCATCATCACCATCATCACACCCCCCATCATCATCACCATCATCACACCCCCCATCATCACCATCATCACACCCCCATCATCACCATCATCACACCCCCATCATCACCATCATCACACCCCCATCATCACCCTCATCACACCCCCATCATCACCATCATCACACCCCCATCATCACCATCACACCCCCCATCATCATCACCATCATCACACCCCCATCATCACCATCATCACACCCCCCATCATCATCACCATCATCACACCCCCCATCATCACCATCATCACACCCCCATCATCACCATCATCACACCCCCATCATCACACCCCCATCACCCTCATCATCACACCCCCATCATCACATCACCATCATCACACCCCCATCATCACCATCATCACACCCCCCATCATCATCACCATCATCACACCCCCCATCATCACCATCATCACACCCCCCATCATCACCATCATCACACCCCCATCATCACCATCATCACACCCCCATCATCACCCTCATCACACCCCCATCATCACCCTCATCACACCAACATCATCACCATCATCACATCACCATCATCACACCCCCATCATCACCATCATCACACCCCCATCATCATCATCACATCACCATCATCACATCACCATCATCACACCCCCATCACGCCGCCGTGGCCACGAATGCTGATGAGCGCCGTGAGCGAGGAATGCGGAAGGCGCGGCCCCCCCCTCCCCCCTCCCCCCATTGTGAGAGGCGAGGGCGAGTCCCGGAGTCTACACTGCGCTGCTCCGTCTCACTCCTCACCACCACTCCTCACCCCCATCATCACCACCACTCACCACCACTCCTCACCACTCCTCCTCACCACCATCATCACCACCACTCACCACCACTCCTCACCACTCCTGCTCCTCCTCCTCACCACCATCATCACCATCATCATCACCACCACTCCTCAACACCACTCCTCACCACCATCATCACCACCATCATCACCACTCCTCACCATCACCACTGCTCACCACCACCATCATCACCCCCTTGGCTCCCTGCGGGATTCGCTCGGGGGACTTCTCGTCAGGACGCCGCCGCCACCACCACCCCCTGGTTGGTGCCGGGGCCCCGCGGGGGTGTCTCGGGGACCCCGCGGGGGTGTCTCGGGGACCCCGCGGGGGTGTCTCGGGGACCCCGCGGGGGTGTCTCGGGGACCCCGCGGGGGTGTCTCGGGGACCCCGCGGGGGTGTCTCGGGGACCCCGCGGGGGTGTCTCGGGGACCCCGCGGGGGTGTCTCGGGGACCCCGCGGGGGGGTTCAGTGCCACGGGGTTCGGCTCCGGGCACCTCGCGGGTTTCGCAATGGGCGGCCCCGCGTCCAAAGCGTCCTTGGGACTTGTGTTGTTAGTGCCTGCTACATTATTAGTACCGTGTGTGTGTGTGCCTATGTGTTAGTATAGTGTCTTTATTACAGTAGACTGTGTGTGTGTGTGTGCTATGTGTTAGTATAAGTGTGTTTATTACAGTAGACTGTGTGTGCTACGTGTTAGTATAGTGTGTGTATTACAGTAGACTGTGTGTGTGCTATGTGTTAGTATAGTGTGTTTATTACAGTAGACTGTGTGTGTGCCTATGTGTTAGTATAGTGTCTTTATTACAGTAGACTGTGTGTGTGTGCTATGTTAGTATAGTGTGTTTATTACAGTAGACTGTGTGTGTGTGCTATGTGTTAGTATAGTGTGTTTATTACAGTAGACTGTGTGTGTGCTATGTGTTAGTATAGTGTGTTTATTACAGTAGACTGTGTGTGCTACGTGTTAGTATAGTGTGTTTATTACAGTAGACTGTGTGTGTGTGTGTGCTATGTGTTAGTATAGTGTGTTTATTACAGTAGACTGTGTGTGTGTGCTATGTGTTAGTATAGTGTGTTTATTACAGTAGACTGTGTGTGCTACGTGTTAGTATAGTGTGTGTATTACAGTAGACTGTGTGTGTGCTATGTGTTAGTATAGTGTGTTTATTACAGTAGACTGTGTGTGTGCCTATGTGTTAGTATAGTGTCTTTATTACAGTAGACTGTGTGTGTGTGCTATGTTAGTATAGTGTGTTTATTACAGTAGACTGTGTGTGTGTGCTATTTGTTAGTATAGTGTGTTTATTACAGTAGACTGTGTGTGTGTGTGCTATGTGTTAGTATAGTGTGTTTATTACAGTAGACTGTGTGTGCTACGTGTTAGTATAGTGTGTGTATTACAGTAGACTGTGTGTGTGCTATGTGTTAGTATAGTGTGTTTATTACAGTAGACTGTGTGTGTGCCTATGTGTTAGTATAGTGTCTTTATTACAGTAGACTGTGTGTGTGTGCTATGTTAGTATAGTGTGTTTATTACAGTAGACTGTGTGTGTGTGCTATGTGTTAGTATAGTGTGTTTATTACAGTAGACTGTGTGTGTGCTATGTGTTAGTATAGTGTGTTTATTACAGTAGACTGTGTGTGCTACGTGTTAGTATAGTGTGTTTATTACAGTAGACTGTGTGTGTGTGTGTGCTATGTGTTAGTATAGTGTGTTTATTACAGTAGACTGTGTGTGTGTGCTATGTGTTAGTATAGTGTGTTTATTACAGTAGACTGTGTGTGCTACGTGTTAGTATAGTGTGTGTATTACAGTAGACTGTGTGTGTGCTATGTGTTAGTATAGTGTGTTTATTACAGTAGACTGTGTGTGTGCCTATGTGTTAGTATAGTGTCTTTATTACAGTAGACTGTGTGTGTGTGCTATGTTAGTATAGTGTGTTTATTACAGTAGACTGTGTGTGTGTGCTATGTGTTAGTATAGTGTGTTTATTACAGTAGACTGTGTGTGTGCTATGTGTTAGTATAGTGTGTTTATTACAGTAGACTGTGTGTGCTACGTGTTAGTATAGTGTGTTTATTACAGTAGACTGTGTGTGTGTGTGCTATGTGTTAGTATAGTGTGTTTATTACAGTAGACTGTGTGTGTGTGCGCTATGTGTTAGTATAGTGTGTTTATTACAGTAGACTGTGTGTGCTACGTGTTAGTATAGTGTCTTTATTACAGTAGACTCTGTGTGTGTGTGTGCTATGTGTTAGTATAGTGTGTTTATTACAGTAGACTGTGTGTGTGTGCTATGTGTTAGTATAGTGTGTTTATTACAGTAGACTGTGTGTGTGCTATGTGTTAGTATAGTGTGTTTATTACAGTAGACTGTGTGTGTGTGCTATGTTAGTATAGTGTGTTCATTACAGTAGACTGTGTGTGTGTGCTATGTTAGTATAGTGTGTTTATTACAGTAGACTGTGTGTGCTATGTGTTAGTATAGTGTGTTTATTACAGTAGAGTTTGTGTGTGCTATGTGTTAGTATAGTGTGTTTATTACAGTAGATTGTGTGTGTGTGCTATGTGTTAGTATAGTGTGTTTATTACAGTAGATTGTGTGTGTGCTATTTGTTAGTATAGTGTGTTTATTACAGTAGACTGTGTGTGCTATGTTAGTATAGTGTGTTTATTACAGTAGACTGTGAGTGTGCTATGTGTTAGTATAGTGTGTTTATTACAGTAGACTGTGTGTGCTACGTGTTAGTATAGTGTGTGTATTACAGTAGATTGTGTGTGTGCTATGTGTTAGTATAGTGTGTTTATTACAGTAGACTGTGTGTGTGTGTGCTATGTGTTAGTATAGTGTCTTTATTACAGTAGACTGTGTGTGTGTGCTATGTGTTAGTATAGTGTGTTTATTACAGTAGACTGTGTGTGTGTGCTATGTATTAGTATAGTGTGTTTATTACAGTAGACTGTGTGTGTGCTATGTGCTAGTATAGTGTGTTTATTACAGTAGACTGTGTGTGTGTGCTATGTTAGTATAGTGTGTTTATTACAGTAGACTGTGTGTGTGTGCTATGTTAGTATAGTGTGTTTATTACAGTAGACTGTGTGTGCTATGTGTTAGTATAGTGTGTTTATTACAGTAGAGTTTGTGTGTGCTATGTGTTAGTATAGTGTGTTTATTACAGTAGATTGTGTGTGTGTGCTATGTGTTAGTATAGTGTGTTTATTACAGTAGATTGTGTGTGTGCTATGTGTTAGTATAGTGTGTTTATTACAGTAGACTGTGTGTGCTATGTTAGTATAGTGTGTTTATTACAGTAGACTGTGAGTGTGCTATGTGTTAGTATAGTGTGTTTATTACAGTAGACTGTGTGTGCTATGTGTTAGTATAGTGTGTTTATTACAGTAGAGTTTGTGTGTGCTATGTGTTAGTATAGTGTGTTTATTACAGTAGACTGTGTGTGTGTGCTATGTGTTAGTATAGTGTCTTTATTACAGTAGACTGTGTGTGTGCTATGTTAGTATAGTGTGTTTATTACAGTAGAGTTTGTGTGTGCTATGTGTTAGTATAGTGTGTTTATTACAGTAGATTGTGTGTGTGTGTGCTATGTGTTAGTATAGTGTGTTTATTACAGTAGACTGTGTGTGTGTGCTATGTGTTAGTATAGTGTGTTTATTACAGTAGACTGTGTGTGTGCTATGTGTTAGTATAGTGTGTTTATTACAGTAGACTGTGTGTGCTATGTGTTAGTATAGTGTGTTTATTGCAGTAGAGTTTGTGTGTGCTATGTGTTAGTATAGTGTGTTTATTGCAGTAGACTGTGTGTGTGCTATGTGTTAGTATAGTGTGTTTATTACAGTAGACTGTGTGTGCTATGTGTTAGTATAGTGTGTTTATTACAGTAGACTGTGTGAGTGTGCTATGTGTTAGTATAGTGTCTTTATTACAGTAGGCTGTGTGTGTGTGCTATGTGTTAGTATAGTGTGTTTATTACAGTAGACTGTGTGTGTGCTATGTGTTAGTATAGTGTTTATTACAGTAGACTGTGTGTGCTATGTTAGTATAGTGTGTTTATTACAGTAGACTGTGTGTGTGCTATGTGTTAGTATAGTGTCTTTATTACAGTAGACTGTGTGTGTGCTATGTGTTAGTATAGTGTGTTTATTACAGTAGACTGTGTGTGATGTGTTAGTATAGTGTGTTTATTACAGTAGACTGTGTGTGTGTGCTATATGTTAGTATAGTGTCTTTATTACAGTAGACTGTGTGTGTGCTATGTGTTAGTATAGTGTTTATTACAGTAGACTGTGTGTGTGCTATGTGTTAGTATAGTGTCTTTATTACAGTAGACTGTGTGTGCTATGTGTTAGTATAGTGTGTTTATTACAGTAGACTGTGTGTGATGTGTTAGTATAGTGTGTTTATTACAGTAGACTGTGTGTGTGTGCTATATGTTAGTATAGTGTCTTTATTACAGTAGACTGTGTGTGTGCTATGTGTTAGTATAGTGTTTATTACAGTAGACTGTGTGTGTGATATGTGTTAGTATAGTGTGTTTATTACAGTAGACTTTGTGTGTGCTATGTGTTAGTATACTGTGTTTATTACAGTAGACTGTGTGTGTGCTATGTGTTAGTATAGTGTCTTTATTACAGTAGACTGTGTGTGCTATGTGTTAGTATAGTGTCTTTATTACAGTAGACTGTGTGTGCTATGTGTTAGTATAGTGTGTTTATTACAGTAGACTGTGTGTGATGTGTTAGTATAGTGTGTTTATTACAGTAGACTGTGTGTGTGCTATATGTTAGTATAGTGTCTTTATTACAGTAGACTGTGTGTGTGCTATGTGTTAGTATAGTGTTTATTACAGTAGACTGTGTGTGTGATATGTGTTAGTATAGTGTGTTTATTACAGTAGACTTTGTGTGTGCTATGTGTTAGTATACTGTGTTTATTACAGTAGACTGTGTGTGTGCTATGTGTTAGTATAGTGTCTTTATTACAGTAGACTGTGTGTGTGCTATGTGTTAGTATAGTGTCCTTATTACAGTAGACTGTGTGTGTGCTATGTGTTAGTATAGTGTGTTTATTACAGTCGACTGTGTGTGCTATGTGTTAGTATAGTGTGTTTATTACAGTAGAGTGTGAGTGTGCTATGTGTTAGTATAGTGTGTTTATTACAGTAGAGTGTGAGTGTGCTATGTGTTAGTATAGTGTGTTTATTACAGTAGAGTGTGAGTGTCGCACGTGTTAGTACAGTGTGTTGGTACAGCGTGTCTATTAGAGTACAGTGCGTGGTGTGTGTGTTGTTCAAATACAGAGTGCTCGTATATTGGGCCACTATACGAACACACTTAGTGTACTAACACACAGTATACTAACACACTTAGTATACTAACACACTTTGTATACTAACAGTATACTAACACACTTGGTATACTAACAGTATACTAACACACTTGGTATACTGACACACTTAGTGTAGTGTACCTACACTAAGTGTGTTAGTACTGTGTGTGTTAGTGTAGTGTACCTACACTAAGTGTTAGTACTGTGTGTGTTAGTGTAGTGTACCTACACTAAGTGTGTTAGTACTGTGTGTGTTAGTGTAGTGTATCTACACTAAGTGTGTTAGTACTGTGTGTGTTAGTGTAGTGTACCTACACTCTTGTACCGTGTTAGTACTCTAGTAGTGTACCTACACTAAGTGTGTTAGTACCGTGTGTGTTAGTGTAATGTACCTACACTAAGTGTGTTAGTACTGTGTGTGTTAGTGTAATGTACCTACACTAAGTGTGTTAGTACTCTGTGTGTTAGTGTAGTGTACCTACACTAAGTGTGTTAGTACTGTGTGTTAGTGTAGTGTACCTACACTAAGTGTGTTAGTACTGTGTGTGTTAGTGTAGTGTACCTACACTGTGTGTTAGTACTGTGTGTGTTAGTGTAATGTACCTACACTAAGTGTGTTAGTACTGTGTGTGTTAGTGTAGTGTACCTACATTAAGTGTGTTAGTACCGTGTGTGTTAGTGTAGTGTACCTACACTAAGTGTGTTAGTAATATGTGTGTTAGTGTAGTGTACCTACACTAAGTGTGTTAGTACTGTGTGTTAGTGTAGTGTACCTACACTAAGTGTGTTAGTACTGTGTGTTTTAGTGTAGTGTACCTACACTAAGTGTGTTAGTACTGTGTGTGTTAGTGTAATGTACCTACACTAAGTGTGTTAGTACTGTGTGTTAGTGTAGTGTACCTACACTAAGTGTGTTAGTACCGTGTGTGTTAGTGTAGTGTACCTACACTAAGTATGTTAGTACTGTGTGTGTTAGTGTAGTGTACCTACACTAAGTGTGTTAGTACCGTGTGTGTTAGTGTAGTGTACCTACACTAAGTGTGTTAGTACTGTGTGTGTTAGTGTAGTGTACCTACACTAAGTGTGTTAGTGGAGTGTGTTAGTGTTCAGTGTTGTACACAGTCAGTGTAGAGTGTTCTTACACGTACAGTGTGTTAGTGTGTGTGCCCATACCTAAGCGAGTGTAGTCATGCGCTGTAGTGTGTTAGAACTCTCGATATGGTGTATTAGTGTGGTGTGTTAGTTCAGTGTGTACCTATACATAAGCTAGTGTATCATATACTGCGTTATACTCTTGTACCGTGTTAGTACTCTACATGGTGCCCATGTGGTGGTGTTAGTACTGTGTAGTGTGTTAGTACTGTGTAGTGTGTTAGTACTGTGTAGTGTGTTAGTACTGTGTAGTGTGTTAGTGTAGTGTGTTAGTACTGTGCAGTGTGTTAGTACTGTGCAGTGTGTTAGTACTGTGTAGTGTGTTAGTACTGTGTAGTGTGTTAGTGTAGTGTTAGTACTGTGTAGTGTGTTAGTACTGTGTAGTGTGTTAGTACTGTGTAGTGTGTTAGTACTGTGCAGTGTGTTAGTACTGTGCAGTGTGTTAGTACTGTGTAGCGTGTTAGTACTGTGTAGTGTGTTAGTACTGTGTAGTGTGTTAGTACTGTGTAGTGTGTTAGTACTGTGTAGTGTGTTAGTACTGTGTAGTGTGTTACTGCTGTGTAGTGTGTTAGTACTGTGCAGTGTGTTAGTACTGTGTAGTGTGTTAGTGTAGTGTGTTAGTACTGTGCAGTGTGTTAGTACTGTGCAGTGTGTTAGTACTGTGCAGTGTGTTAGTGTAGTGTGTTATTACTGTGTAGTGTGTTAGTACTGTGCAGTGTGTTAGTACTGTGCAGTGTGTTAGTGTAGTGTGTTAGTACTGTGTAGTGTGTTAGTGTAGCGTGTTAGTACTGTGTAGCGTGTTAGTACTGTGTAGCGTGTTAGTACTGTGTAGTGTGTTAGTACTGTGTAGTGTGTTAGTGTAGTGTGTTAGTACTGTGTAGTGTGTTAGTACTGTGTAGTGTGTTAGTACTGTCTAGTGTGTTAGTACTGTGCAGTGTGTTAGTACTGTGCAGTGTGTTAGTACTGTGTAGTGTGTTAGTACTGTGCAGTGTGTTAGTACTGTGCAGTGTGTTAGTGTAGTGTGTTAGTACTGTGTAGTGTGTTAGTACTGTGCAGTGTGTTAGTACTGTGCAGTGTGTTAGTGTAGTGTGTTAGTACTGTGTAGTGTGTTAGTACTGTGTAGTGTATTAGTGTAGTGTGTTAGTACTGTGTAGTGTGTTAGTACTGTGTAGCGTGTTAGTACTGTGTAGCGTGTTAGTACTGTGTAGTGTGTTAGTACTGTGTAGTGTGTTAGTGTAGTGTGTTAGTACTGTGTAGTGTGTTAGTACTGTGTAGTGTGTTAGTACTGTGCAGTGTGTTAGTACTGTGCAGTGTGTTAGTACTGTGCAGTGTGTTAGTACTGTGCAGTGTGTTAGTACTGTGCAGTATGTTAGTACTGTGCAGTGTGTTAGTACTGTGTAGTGTGTTAGTGTAGTGTGTTAGTACTGTGTAGTGTGTTAGTACTGTGCAGTGTGTTAGTACTGTGCAGTGTGTTAGTACTGTGTAGTGTGTTAGTACTGTGTAGTGTGTTAGTACTGTGCAGTGTGTAGTGTCTCGAGTCTCCTACACGTAGCAGGTCGGGGTCGAGAGAGACGGAGCCTGTCAGACGATGTCCCGGGGCCTAATTCCCCTTTGTCTGAAGTTCAACACAAAGAGTGGAGTGGTCTCCACAGACACGTCACTCCATTGTGTGTGCTGTGGTGTGTGTGCAGTGGTGTGTGTGCTGTGGTGTGTGTGCTGTGGTGTGTGTGCTGTGGTGTGTGTGCTGTGGTGTGTGTGCAGTGGTGTGTGTGCAGTGGTGTGTGTGCTGTGGTGTGTGTGCTGTGGTGTGTGTGCTGTGGTGTGTGTGCTGTGGTGTGTACAGCGTGTGTGTACTGTGGTGTGTGTGATGTGGTGTGTGTGCTGTGGTGTGTGATGTGGTGTGTGTGATGTGGTGTGTGTGCAGTGGTGTGTGTGCTGTGGTGTGTGTGCTGTGGTGTGTGTGCTGTGGTGTGTACAGCGTGTGTGTACTGTGGTGTGTGTGATGTGGTGTGTGTGATGTGGTGTATACTGTGGTGTGTGCTGTGAGTATGTGCGCTCTGATGAGTATTGTGTCATATTCTATGTGAGTAACTGTGTACTGTGTGAGTACGGTAACTGTGTGTGTACTAAGTAGTGTGTGCATGTTGTAAATGTGTGCGTGTACTGTGAGTAGTGTGTACTGTGAGTATGCTATGAGTAGTATGTGCATGCTGTAAATGTGTGTGCCTGTACTGTGAGTAGTGTGCACTGCGTGAGAAATGTGTGTGTGTGTGTATTTTGCGTGTTAGCCGGGCGGTGGTGGTGGCTATGTATAATCCGGCACTATGGAGGCAGCAGCGAGGGTTGGTGGATCACACACGGATGTTGTGAAACTTCCTTCCCGTGGGCGTCGATGAGGAGGCACAACCCTGGCTGCCCAGAAGGCAGTACAGCAAGTGGACTAATCGCCAACTGTTCACATCTGTACGGGGGGTGGGGAGGGGGGCGGGATAGAGCGTTGCACCCTTGCGCACGTGTGGGTCTTCTCCAGTTGCTCCGGTTTCTCTCCCACGTGTAATAGTAAACAAGAGTCGTCATCGATTGGCTGAAAACGTCTTAAAATAAAGAAAACCAATGCAGCAGGACCACTTTATGGAGAAATAAGTAATTTATAAAATAAGTGTGTGTGTGGCTTGTTAACAGCCCCACGCGTGCACACACACTGCATTGAGCCATATAAGCTACTTGCACAAGGGCTGTCTGTGTGTTGTAACTTGCCCCAACAGCCTGTTAAGGCTATACGGGGGATATTTGTCTTTTGTATAAAAGTGTGTGTGTATTTACAGTGGGAGAGGTTGTGCAATTACAACTGTGTGAATTAATGATTATGAATAATGAGTTGTGTGTTTGAGAGTCAAGAAATGGGACACGAGTGCGTGTGTAAGGCCTTTGATACAAATGCCAGGGCAATGGTGCATGTGTCCGGGTATTGATACATGTTCTAGACCACTTTTAGAAGTGCAAATCCATTGGTACACATGCCAGGCAATTGGTATATTTAACAGGGCATTGCTACACTCTTAGGGCATTCCATCCATGCCCTTGTGCATTCTGGACACCACTGCCCCAGGCAGCACGGAGGAGAAAAGCCGACGTGGGAAGCGAGGCCTCTGGACGGGAAATTAACCGGATGGGAGGAACAGGGATCACGGGGGTGAGGGGGGGGTGAGGAGGGGTCGATGGGGGAGACTGGAAGGGAGGAAACAGCGAGGTCCATTGATGGGAGCCGAGTCGAGGCTCTGGGAGCCGAGTCGAGGCTCTGGGAGCCGAGTCGAGGCTCTGGGAGCCGAGTCGAGGCTCTGGGAGCCGAGTCGAGGCTCTGGGAGCCGAGTCGTGGCTCAGGGAGCCGAGTCGAGGCTCAGGGAGCCGAGTCGAGTCTCTGGGAGCCGAGTCGAGGCTCTGGGAGCCGAGTTGCCTTAGCCGTGTGATTGGCTGCAGGGAGCTGGACCGCAGCGCGTGTGTGCATGGATCTCGAGTTAATTCGCGATGACCATAGGGTGGAACACTGTCCGCTCTGCTCGAGGGAGAGCGTGGGAGATCTGAAGAGGAACGGAGCGAGAAAGTGAGAGCGAGAGAGAGATAGTGCTCCTCATCAATACTGTAATGCGAGCACACACGTGTGACAAAGGTGTGATGAGGTGTGATGAGGTGTGACCCTGCACGGCCAGGTCAGGTCCTGTAGCGGAGAGGATGAGGGTTCTGTATCGGATGAAACTTGGGTTCTGTATTGGACAAGATGAGGGTTCTGTATGAGATGAGACGGGAGTTTTGTTTGGGATGAGGGTTGTGTATCGGATAGGACAAGGGTACTGTCTCGGTGGAGACGAAGGTTCTGCATCGGACTGGACGGCGCCTCTGTGCGGCGAGCTGCGTGGCACTGCGCCCAAAACTTTGTGTTCACACGTCCCCCCCTCCCCAGCACCCCCCCCCAGGCCGGGGCTGTTAATTACAAACAGGCCTCAAGCCGTGGGCCGGGTTGAACCCATGACGCAGCTGAGCCTGGGATGTTGCCCCCCACTCCCCCTCCCGGCCGCCCCCCCCAGCAGTGTCAGCCCACTGCTGGATAAGTGTGGCTCGTTCGGGGTTTCCCGTCTTCGAGAGGCAGCATGTCGGGGGGAGGGCGGCCACCGCTGTTGTGAAGGGGACTCTGAGTGATGGAGCGCGGAGAAGCTGGCGCGTTAAAGCCTCTGCTCGGTGCATCGGGTTAACCAACTTGGCGTGCCGGCTCTTAAATACCATGACATCACCGCCGCCCGGTGATCCGTAATCTCGTCATCACTCTGCATCTACTAAAGTGACCCCCACGTGCCGCCCTCCCATCTTCACCCGCAGGTTGCATTGTGGGAGGTTGACAGGATGGCTACTCACAGGACGGTGCCGGGCCGAGGCCAGGATGTTGACGCGGAGTCGCTGCTCAGCGGACTCTCGGCGGACGAGCTCAAGCAGCTGGCGGAGGATCTGCAGGACATGGACCCGGACGTGAGACGTCGGGGAGAGACGTCGGGGACCCAGACATGAGACACGGGGAGAGAGGCACGGGGAGAGAGGATCTGCAGGAGGACATGGATCCGCACTAAAGTAGTTAAAGATCTCCTGACTTAAATTGAAATGGCTAGGCCATTGTGTGCCAGCATCATGATCCAAATTTGCCAAAAAATTAGAATTAACCACCGCAGCTATCATCGCCCCCTATTGGCTGACTAATGACCGCTTGCAGGCCAGGTGCTGAGTCGCATAGTGCAGCACAGGGTCATCTGCCACTGGGGGTGCTCCTTTGAAATGCGCTGAGATGAGATGCCAGTCGCTTATCGCGTGTGGAGCGTTCTCAGAGACGCCACTGACATGGAGGAGGGTGGCTCCGTCTAACGCTGCAACTCGGTCTCATCGTTATTACCCATAAACCCCACCAACAATCGGAGGGCGGAACATTTGCTTGTTACCTCCCTCTCTTCCCTCGTCCTCCCTCTCGTCTCCATTGTCTCCCTCGCCTCCCTCTCCTTCATTTTCTCCCTCTCCTCCCTCTTCCAGAAACGTGCATTTAGACTATTTGGCTGCTGTACATTTCCACATGATAAGCCACTTCGTTGAACTATTATTTGTGGCCAGGTCGCTTCTGAAAAATAAATATGTAGCTTAGTGGGCCTTACCTGGTAAAATAAAATAAAAAATAATTTATAGTTCTCTCCTCCCTCGCATTCCTCTCCTTCTGTCCATCTCCTCTTCCTATCCTCCCTCTCCTCCCTCGCTTCCCTCCCCTCCCTCACCTCCTCCTCCCTCTCCTCTCCTCCCTCTCCACAGAACGCGCTGCTCCCCGCCGCGTTCCGACAGAAGGACCAGACGACAAAGGCGCCGGCGGCGCCGTTCAACCGCGAGGAGCTCCTGCGCTTCCTGGAGACGCAAGCGCGGGAGCACCGTGACCGCGAGGACCTGGTGCCCTTCACCGGCGAGAAGAAGGGTGAGGGGAGGAGGGGGAGAGCTGGGAGAGGAGGAGGAGGGGGGGGAGAGGAGGAGGAGGAGGAGGAGGGGGGAGAGGAGTAGGAGGAGGGGGGAGAGGAGTAGGAGGAGGGGGGAGAGGAGTAGGAGGAGGGGGGAGAGGAGTAGGAGGAGGGGGGAGAGGAGTAGGAGGAGGGGGGAGAGGAGTAGGAGGAGGGGGGAGAGGAGTAGGAGGAGGGGGGAGAGGAGTAGGAGGAGGGGGGAGAGGAGTAGGAGGAGGGGGGAGAGGAGTAGGAGGAGGGGGGAGAGGAGTAGGAGGAGGGGGGAGAGGAGTAGGAGGAGGGGAGAGGAGGAGGAGGAGGGGGGGGGAGAGGAGGAGGGGGGGAGAGGAGTAGGAGGAGGGGGGAGAGGGAGAGGAGGAGGGGAAGAGGTGTGGGCCTGGGCTTAATTATAATGACAATCACAACCAAGTGGTGTCACTGCATGCAAACTTCACGATGTGGTTGCAAGATGATTACAACAAATGGAGTCGCTAGCGTAATTGACCCGATGCCTGTCGTCGGGAAAGGCACGGGGGAGGCGAGAGGGCGTCCCCGTGAGTTACGGTTACGATCGCGGGAGGCTGGGGCTGCTCAGAGGCGATGATTCTCGCTCAGTGATAAATCGCGGAGCCGGGAGCAGCGACGCGGAACGTAAAGCGCGTGCCGAGCATGCGCGCGTGTCTGTGTGTGCATGCGTGTGCGTCGACTTGTGCCCGCGTGTCTGTGTGTGCATGCGTGTGCGTCGACTTGTGCCCGCGTGTCTGTGTGTGCATGCGTGTGCGTCGACTTGTGCCCGCGTGTCTGTGTGCCGACGCGAAGGTGCGTGTCTGTGCGTCCGTCTCCCTGTTTGTGTCAACTTGGCCTTAAATGAGCACCTGGTGGTGGCGGCGGCCGTGTGAAGTAAACATCGGCAATGGGGAGACAAAGGCGGCTGGCCGTGGTGCTGTCCACCCATCCCCTCCTCCTGTGTTGTGCCATGCTGGCCTGAACAGGAGCGTCCTGCTATATTGGGTTTTTATTAGAAGATGTGTTTCGGCTAAGTAAAGATGACCGTTTATTATTATTATTATTATGATACAAGTAGGAGGAAACCGGAGCACCCGGAGGGAACCCACACAGATGGCGTCAGTCCACGTGCTGTGCCGCCTTCTCTGTCGGCGTAATCGGGCGAGGGTGTGAGAGCGCCTCGTTTGAGGCCGAGTCGACCTAGGGGAGGCCCAGGAATGGTGATGCCCCTACGCACGGCAGCAAAAACGTCGCACCCCCCCCACCCAATACTGCGTAACCTCACCAGGAACCCCGTGAGAAAGCCTCCAGGGCTTTCCCCGGAGTAAATGGCCTCGCTCATCACCACACGGAATGACGGACAATCGGACAAGGTCCACGTACATCAGTGGGCGAGTATCTGGAGGCGCTTTGCACTTTGACCCCTGCCACCCCCGCACCCCCCCTTCTCCAATTCCCCCCCACCCCCACCTGGCACTCACCTGTGCACAGGTAAGGAGTTTGTCCCGAAGGTGAAACCAATGCCGGTGGAGGAAAAAATGGCACTGGACCCCGAGCTGGAGGAGGCTCTGACCGGAGCCACGGATGTGGAGCTGTGCGACATCGCTGGTCAGCGGCACCCCAACATGTCGCACACGCCACACACGCACACACCCCGACACGTCACACGCACACCCACAACACGTCACACGCACACACCCCGACACGTCACACGCACACACCCCGACACGTCACACGCCAAACACACACACAACACGTCACACGCACACCCACAACACGTCACACGCACACCCACAACACGTCACACCCACACACCCACAACACGTCACACGCACACCCACAACACGTCACACGCCAAACACACACACAACACGTCACACGCACACACCCCGACACGTCACACGCATACCCACAACACGTCACACGCACACACCCCGACACGTCACACGCACACCCACAACACGTCACACGCCACACACCCACACACCCACAACACGTCACACGCCACACACCCCGACACGTCACACACACACCCCAACGTGTCGCACCGCGCACACCCTGACGACGGCTGTACGTACACATGCGTGTACACACACACACACTAATACCATGCATGCATTAACCCTGTGTGCACGACAGCCATTCTGACCCCTACACTGCCCTGTGACTCATTGCCCTAATGACCCTCGTGTACCCCTGTGACTCCTACCTCACCCACAGCCATCCTGGGCATGCACACCCTGGTGAGCACCCCGCAGTACTACAGCGCCCACAAGGGCACGAGCCACGCGGACGGCATCGGCAGTGAGTTGCAGTCACACATTGCCGCCATCATCACGCTCATCGCCGTCGCGCCCTCACCATCATCCTCGCGGCCTGTACGCAGGGCCAGGGTGCTGCTGAGTCACATTGTGTCGCACAGGGACAGCTGTCGCTGGGGGTGCTCTCTTAAAATGTGTTGGGATTTAGATGCGACGCAAGCCATTTTGAGCGACTGAGACATACATTTTTTGCATGAATGCAACAGTTTTTTTGTTTATGTACTTACGTGTTTGTGTGCGCATGCGGTTGGTTTTGTACGTGTGTGCGTACACGTGTGTGTGTGTGTGCGTACACGTGTGTGTGTGCGTACACGTGTGTGTGCGTACACGTGTGTGTACACGTGTGTGTACACGTGTGCGTGTGTGCGTGCGTACACGTGTGTGTGCGTGCGTACACGTGTGTGTGCGTGCGTACACGTGTGTGTGTGTACGTACACGTGTGTGTGTGTGTATGCGTACACGTGTGTGTGTATGCGTACACGTGTGTGTGTGTGCGCGTACACGTGTGTGTGTGTGTACGCGTGTGTGCGTGCACAGGTGTGGTGCGCGCCGAACCCATGCGCCCCATGCCCGAAGAGCCCCCCAACCCCACGGACGTGGAGGCAACGCTGCAGCGTATCCGTGACAACGACCCCCGCCTCCAGGAGGTCAACCTCAACAACATCAAGGCAAGCGGCCCCCGAGCATAACAGGGCCCTCCCCCCACAATAACAGGGCCCTCCCCCCAGCATAACAGGGCCCTCCCCCCAGCATAACAGGGCCCTCCCCCCAGCATAACAGGGCCCTCCCCCCAGCATAACAGGGCCCTCCCCCCACCATAACAGGCAGGGCCCTCCCCCCAGCATAACAGGGCCCTCCCCCCACCATAACAGGGCCCTCCCCCCACCATAACAGGGCCCTCCCCCCACCATAACAGGGCCCTTCCCCCACCATAACAGGGCCCTTCCCCCACCATAACAGGGCCCTTCCCCCACCATAACAGGGCCCTCCCCCCACCATAACAGGGCCCTTCCCCACCACCATAACAGGGCCCTCCCCCCACCATAACAGGGCCCTCCCCCCACCATAACAGGGCCCTTCCCCACCACCATAACAGGGCCCTCCCCCCACCATAACAGGGCCCTCCCCCCACCATAACAGGGCCCTCCCCCCACCATAACAAGGCCCTCCCCCCACCATAACAGGGCTCCCCACAAAACTTCACCTCATCCTCAAAGGGAGACCTGGAACAATTCAGAGTCACGATGAGTAACTCGGTGTCTTCGCAGCATGACTGGAGGGTGATTTGGTGTGACTGAGGGCCTTTATGGGTGAATCTGAAACAAGAATGCCCTGGGAATACTTGAAGCGAACTCAGAGGTCACTCAGAGGTCACTCAGAGGTCACTCAGAGGTCACTCAGAGGTCACTCAGAGGTCACTCAGAGGTCACTCAGAGGTCACTCAGAGGTCACTCAGAGGTCACTCAGAGGTCACTCGATGGTGACTTGATGGTGACTCGGTGGTGACTTGATGGTGACCTCAAGGGCGACTTGGGGGGGTTGAATCTGACCGCTCGACCCCACAGAGCATCCCGATCCCAACGCTGAAGGAGTACGCGGAGGCGCTGAAGAGGAACACCCATGTCACGTCGTTCAGCCTCGCGGCCACGCGCAGCAACGACCCCGTCGCCCTGGTGAGGCCCACCGCCTCACCGCTCCTCACCTCCTCAACGCTCCACACCTCCTCGCTGCTACACATCTCTGTGCTACGCACGTCTTCCCCTCCACACCTCCTCACACGGGGCACCTCGGGTCACGTGATCTCCTGGTTGGTCTGCCCTCTCATCGTCTCCCGTCTCCTCTCCTTGGCATCTTCGCGATCCTCTTGACTCCTGTCCCCGCCAACTCCCCCGTGCCCCCCACCTTGCCCAGGCACTGGCGGACATGCTACGGGAAAACCGCGGGCTGCGCAGCCTCAACGTGGAGACCAACTTCATCACGGGCAGCGGCATCCTAGCCATGGTGGAGGCGATGCACGATAACGACTCGCTCAGCGAGCTCAAGATCGACAACCAGGTGGGGCGCGGGGAGGGCAGGGGGGCGTGGGGTGACAGGGAATGGGGGTAGTGGTGGCGATGTGGGGGATGTTACAGAGGCCGCTGGTGGTTGATGTAAAGATGTTGATGCTCGTATTGTTGATGATGATTGCGGTGATAGTGATGATGTTGGCGGTGATGTTACAGAGGCAGCAGCTGGGGAACCACGTGGAGATGGAATTGGCTCGCCTGGTGGAGGAGAAGACGACGCTGCTGAAGCTGGGATACCACTTCCTGCAGCAGGGGCCCCGCACGCGGGCAGCAGACGCAGTCACCCGCAACAACGACCTGAGTGCGGGACGCTGGCGGCACACGCATCGCACACGCATCGCACACGCATCGCACACGCATCGCACACGCATCGCACACGCACGCACTCGCTTGCATACACACACACACCACACTCGCCCACACACCCACGAACGCGCACGCATTTTTTTGTCGTGAGGGGTGGTGGCGCAGTAGTTAGCGCGCTGCTCTACAAACCCAGCGACCCGAGTTCGATTCCCGCTCACGACCAATAAGTGGCAAAATATCTAAACTGGTTCTGGGCCTCCATGAGGTCAACTCCACCTTTAAATGAGTACTTGGTGCGGTGTGTATAAAACATCAGCAGCAGGGTGTGGTGCTGGTGGCCACCCACCCACTCGTGCCCCATGCTGGCTTTTGTAGGCGCTCGTCACGTACAAGTCTGTTGATGGCTGCACGGGGAATCTTTGCGTTTACGTGTCGCTCTGCGTCTCGCCTGCAGTTCGACAGAAGAGGCTGGAGGGGTGAGACGCGGCCATCCACGGAGAGGACAGCTGGGCCACGGCCACCCTGGGCCAACACCGCCAGCCCAGGTCCCATCTCCTCCAGGTCCATTGTCTTGGGCCTCCCCAGCTGGTATCCCCTCTTCTCCTCCACGCTCACCCACCTGCCAGCACTACCACCACCCCACCCGCCGCCACCCTCGCCCTTGGTGCCACCCGCACTGGAGTCGGCATAGTCGAGGTCATGTGACCTCGTGACCCCAGCCTCGCCTGGACGGGGACCAATTGACGCGATGACGATTGGGACGTGACAGCTCTCCTTCCGCCCCCCACCAACTTCCTCCACCCATGCCCCCCCCCTCCCCCGGCCTCCCGTGATTGATTAATCTTCCACGACATTCGAAGTGATAACAATTCGACCGAAATTACAACCATTACCATCGTGGTGCGATGGTTAAATCATTTCATCATAACCATCATCATAACCATCATCGTCATCATCATTGGTTTACAACGCGAACATTCCTGACCAGCTATCAAACCTGGGGACAATTCCACGGATGGTCCTCACTTCGGTCCAATCCAACCGTGCTCCAGGTTTTCCAGATAGAAATCCGTGGCAGCTCTCTACCCCGGCTATGTTTCCATTACATTCCCACGTACAATTCCCGCGGCGGTTAGAAATCCGAGGAAGCTCCCAATTTTTCGCTCCAAGAAATCGTGATCCCTTTTTTTCCCGACCTTTGGAACCTAAAAAAAGGCGCTTCCGTGGATTTCCCATTATTATCCTCGCCGGATGAGAGCAGCAGCACCTTGTTGCACGTGTCGGGGCCTGCGCCAGGCTTCTCCACGTGGCGGTAGTGGTGTAACCGTCACCGTTGTCGCCATCGTCATCGTTTTGATATTTTGTTGCCGACGAGGCCGGCGGTTGCATGTTTTGTATCGTTTTGCTAGGGTTCATCTTTATCGCGTTTTTCATTCTCGGGGTGGGTTTTTGTGTTTACGTGAGAGTTTCGCCGTCCTCTGCCATACATCGCCGCGTCGCCCTGCAAACGACGTCCGGACGTCGTCGCCGCCGCCGCCATATTAACGAGGTCGGGGTCGAGGACGAGTAGCCGAAGGGTCACCACCTCGTCCCGGTTTTCCGCCCAGATCGCGTTGTCGCTCGTGGAAAGAAAGAGAGGCAGCCGCCGCAGAGCTGGCAAAACAAAATCTGTCGGTCTTCCCTCGAAACATCAACGCTCGCGGTTATTGTCACCTTCCTAGGAGTATTGACGGTAATGCGACACCACTCGAGGCAATCCTACTGACAAGTACTGTACCATATTCTCCAGAGGCCGACAAAGACAAAGATCCGCCGTACAGCTTTAAGCAGACTTTTGGTGGAAAGTACCGTTGGCGGGCACTTTTTGAAGGCCGGCACGAGGTGGGTGGGGGTTGCCAGCGCTGTGCCCGACCGCCTCCCCAGTGTTGATGGTTTACACACCGCACCAGCTACTCATTTGAGGCTGAGTCGACCTAGGGGAGGCCCGTAATCGGTTCAGATTTTCACAGTCATCGTCATTGGGTCATGCGAGCGGTAATCGGAACTGGGAGGGAGGGGGGGGGGTCTCCCAGGTTTTAAGCGCCGCTAGCTGCTGTGGCACTGCTCACCGCGCGTCCAAATCTGGCCACGCACCCAGCTCTCGGATTAAGTCGCACCACCCCCAAGCTTTGCTTTGAAATGCAGGGGGAATGGCGTGCGTCGTGTGAACCCAGAGAATACGACAGCTCCTCTTCCTCTGCTATCGCGAGATCCTCCTGCTCCGCCAGCGCCCGATTCTTGTGTGCGTGCGATCTCGGCGGCTTGACAAGGCGAGCCCAGAGGGCCTCGTCGCCTCTACCTCGTTAGTCCCCGACGATGATGTAGGCGGCCGGCACCCCCCCCCCCCCGCCCCCGTCGTGTTTTGAGCGCGAGAGAGAGAACTGGAGAATTCAGCAAACTAGGAAACGCAAGTGTCCATGCATTAAAGCGCAGGTGGGTAGAAGTGGGGGGGGGTGCCTCGTGACATCGCCCCCCACCCCCCTCGCCCCCCCCCACCCCGCGTGTAACGGTGCAGCCGCCAACTTGACACGCGTGGGACCCCAGAGCGAGGGGGTCCCTTTGGTGTGATTCACCCCCCCCCCACTTATGCTGGGCCCCTGGGCATTTTAGGTCCCCCTAAAAGGTAGGCGGGTTCCCAGGTATGATTCTTGGGTGTCGAGGGCTTCTCCCATAGATAAGACCCCCCCCCCACCCCCGTGGAAGTGAAGCGAGCCCCCCTAGATTATAGCCCCTAGGTGTGGGTCTCCCCCTCCCTTTTTTTTAAACAGCCCAAGGTCTGACGCCCCCCCCCCCACTCCGTGCTCCCAATATACGTGTCTGGGTCTACCCATACTTCACCGCAGGGTGTTGGTGACCAGGCCCCCCACCCCACGTGTGTGTGGGGGGGGGGGGTGAATCGTGGCTCTTTATTTTTGCTTGGGGGAAGTTCACGGCTCCAGCAAGAATCCGGGTGACGTCACACAAACTCATTCCGGTGACGTCACCACATTCCTGAGCTATGCAGCCGGACCCCCCCTCTCAATCCCTCCGCCCCCCTCTGCGGGGGAGGGGCGGGGTAGGAACTCACCCTCCGCCCATGACGTAAAGAGCCCCGTCAATCCACTGCTGGATGAAGGGCCACCCCACGCCGCCATCTGACGAATTATTGGGGAGGGGGTTTTATCATTTGACCATACTTCACCGCGCTGGTCAATGCGGGTTGGGGGTTTGCATGGGAGCATAAAAGTACAGCGCTACCTGCCCTGTGTTAGCCACCACATAGCCACCCCGCCCGTTACATCGACCCCTGGTATACGGTGTACCCTGGCATGGGAGTCTGGACAATTGAAAAGTGGTCCTTCACGTGACTCTCAATACACAAGCCTCTCATTCGTGCATTGCAGCCTCATTCGTGAAGTCGTGCGTGAGCCACCTGTGCTATAATAAACAAATAAAGTATCGATCATCGTGAGCACGGACTGTGAAGTGTTCATTCGGTTGCAGAACGATTTGGACCGAGGCCACGAGCCTCGTTTGCAGGAGTGTTGTGCTTACATGGGGGGGGGGGGATGATAGTACACAACAACCAAAGATCCCCCGTGTAGCCTTTAACAGGCTGTTTGGGCAAGTGCTGTTCGCGAGTCGACAGAATGGTACCACGCCCGGCCGTCTTTATCTCCCCCAGTGCCGATGTTTGCACTACCAGGTACTCATTTAATGCTGAGTCGACCTAGGGGGAGGCCCAGGACTGGTCACTGATATTGGCCGTTGGTAATATTGAAAGAACTCCGGTCGCCGAGTTCATTGGCGAGTGCGCTCACCACTGCACCACCGCTCTCCGCACGCGCACACCCCTAACCACAAGTCTCTTGCGCAAACACGCTCAAAGCACGTGCACACATCCAGGATAAACTACACATACACCTCGCGTTACTTAAACACCATACACATAGACTCCCTTTATAGCCTTTATCAGACTGTTGGGACACGTCCTGTCGGCGAGTAGCGCCTATGAAGACCAACACGGCACACGAGGAAGTGATGTGATCAGCAGCAGCTGCTGCACATACAATATAAAGCGTCGCTGGTGTTGGCCGTGAGCGGGGATCTCGGATCGCCGCCGGGTTGTGAGCGCGACCACAGCACTGCCTCTCTATGCACGCACCAACAATAGTTACGGACTTTACCAAAGCGGGCAATGCCGACGTTAAAGACCCAGTGGCATCACTGGCCGCAAGCCATTGTCGGCGATGAACACGTGCGGCGATTTCCGTCTCCACCCATCGCGTGAACGACCCCGGACTCGTTACTGCTGCTGCTGGGAGGCAATTGAGATGTGATAACGCCACGCTGTTTGCTGCTGCTGCTGCAATATTGTATACCTACTCTGGTTATCAAAACCGGTTTCCTGTAACCGCTACGAAAACTGGTTCCGGTTTGCGGGACAATCTTGGCTACAATTGTAGTGGCCTTATTGACGTCGGAGACTGTTCACTTGAGGCAACACGTATTTATTACAGACGATTCAATTACAGTGTCGAATCTGATACTTGAAGAGGTAACGGCCTCTTCACCCGTACTCTACAGAGGGAACGTTCCCCGAGCTCTAGCCCACGCCAGCTCCCTGGTTCCCTCTATCCTGATCCTCTCTCAGGAGGCTGTCTGACCTGGCCCAGCTTCGGCGCAGGTCCCGATCACCAGCCACACGAGTCCGGCCCTCAGAAGGACATCGTTCCTCGCGGCTCTGGGGTCGCACCCTGGCTTGCTTTACCCGGCCCTCAGAAGGACAGTGGGCCAAAGGAGTTCCAGGGTCTGGCTAGTCGATCTTCTTTCTTCACTGTCTCTTCATCTTGCTTGAGTCGAACTGCCTCTCAGCTTCCCGGGTCCCACCTTTTATACAGTCCCTCACTGAGGGGTGGGGCTGGGAGGGATCACAGCGTCCCCCACAGCCCCCCAAGGTGGTGGCCGTAGCGGACGTGGTTGTGGCCTCCACCCTACCACCGCGTGTCACCCTCCCGTAACACCTCTACACAATCACAGCTGTGATATCGTTGGATCGTGGCTGGATTATTCGAATAAACCCCTAACTTTGACTCCTGCCTGATCCTTTCATGCAAGCTCAATGAAATGCGTGAGTGGAGTTTGTGTGCCCCCACCACCAGTTTTGCTGAGTGTGTGGGGTGGGTGGGGGAGCGGTGGCGCAATGATTCGTGCACTGCGTTACGAACCCGGCCACCAGAGTTTGAGTCCCGCTCGCGGCCTAACTAATACCTGAACATGTCCTGGGTCTCCCCTAGGTCGACTCAGTCTCGCGAGTACCTGGTGCGAAATGTAAAACATCGATCGCCACTGGGAAGACAAAGAGGGCTCGACATGGTGCTGGCAACCACCCCCTCGTCTACCGTGACGGTCTTCATCGCTGTTCATTAACGGCGCTTGCCCCAGCAGCCTGCTCGAGCAGTGTTCTTTACTAACATTCAGAGGGGGGGCCCACTTTCCCCGATAAGACGGCTACATCTGCTGTGCACTGTCGGGGGCTGCTCGCCAGGGGCCGCCAGTAGCCCGTGGGCCTTGTAATGAAGAGCGATGGCTTTAAGGCTGCACGGGGAATGTTGTCTTTGTGAGAGTGTGGCAAAGTGGCAAGCACAGGTTTTGCGTCTGCCACTCATCTCGGTCAACCCACAACACATGGGTCCGTCCAGTTACCTGCCAGCAGCGAGGCCTTCAAAAATTCACGTGATGGCATCAAAGTGGACCTAGCCTGGCACAAGCGCCGTGGCGACGTCACCGCAACCTCGTGGCGAACGGCGGCTGCTGTTGGGAGTTTGTACCTCTACCCCTGTTCTGCATGGGGTTTCCGCCGGGTCCTCCTCTGGCCAAAACTATCCCCATGCTGAAAAGCGACCTAAAAATCACTCAATTTGGATCACACAGCAGCAGCAACATCGCCCCCCCCCCCCCCACAACTGCGAAAACTTGGCAGGACCCTCCATAAAAAATAACCTTGACACTCGCTCAGGGTTTCCTTTGTGAACAAGCGGACTAGCAATTGACCCAAACACGATATTACGTGATATAACTTCGGTTTTCATGTCTGCACAGCGAGTGGTGGAAAGTCCACATTCCTATGGCAAGGGGCGAGGTTATCCATAGGACAACCGCTATTGGCTTGCTCACTCGAGTTGTCCAGCCTGTGTCCCCCACGTGGTCGCTTCGTTATCGAGAGATGACCCAAAGGGCGACACCTGGCCACACGAGTAGCACACCGTGATTGGATGATGATGATTATTATTAGAGTGCAACCCTGGTCTTGTATTGAGCGGGTGAATGAATGAGTGTGTGAGTGAGGTTGTGCGTGTCTGAGTAATAAAGAAAATATACTTAAAGCGAATATGAAGGGGAGAGCGAAAGCATCTGGGTCCACGTCTCGCATCCCTAACCCCTGCATCCTACATGGTAGAGTCTGACCGCACCCCGGCGCACCCCCCTTTATGTCCCACGGATGGTTGCTGCCGGTAATACAAAGCACGGGAAATGAGGGGTGGAGGTGGTCGTGGGTTTGGGGCGGTTTGAAATCGGTTTATTTGCACTACCGGTAACCGCATGACGGTTACCGGTTTTACCGCACGCACACACAATGCATGTCTAGCAAGCAATGACAGGTGGGTCGAGTTCGATTCCCGCCTACAGCCAATCAATATCGGTCGTGAACTGATAGAACCGGTCTTGGGTCGCTCTCAAATGGGTAGCTGGTGCGGTGCGTAAAATATCAGTACTGGGGGACAAAGCCGTCAGGGGATGGTGCTTAACCACACCACCCCTCTTGTGCGCCGTAGCAGCCGTAATAGATGCTCACACACTAACAGCACTTGCTCCAACGAGCCTATTAAGGGATATACGGTGGATCTGTGTGTGTGTGTATGTATGCATGAGAGGTGTGTGTTGTTGTGGGTGTGGCTGTGGTCGCGTTCCCCAGAGAGATGGGTGGGGGGGAATTGCTGATCACAAATAACATCATCAGCAGCTACACCCTCCTCGGAGTAAGGGATGTGTCACACACTCCCCGAAACCCACAACTCCCACCATACACCATCATCCCATCACATACCCCAAACCCACAACTCCCACCATACACCATCATCCCATCACACACCCCAAACCCACAACTCCCACCATACACCATCATCCCATCACACACCCCAACCCACAGCTCCCACCATACACCATCATCCCATCACACACCCCAAACCCACAGCTCTCACCATACACCATCATCCCATCACACACCCCGAAACCCACAGCTCCCACCATACACCATCATCCCATCACACACCCCAAACCCACAGCTACTACATGGGGTGAGTGAGGGCGTGAATGAGAGGGTGGGTGAGTGGGTGAATTGATAAGTGGGTGAGTGGATGCGTGGTGAATGAGTAAGTGATATTAGCGAGTTAAAGTGAGACCTCAAGACAAAGGGATAGAGTCTCACTTGCAAGAGGGACCTGGGTTGTCACCAACATGACATGAAATACTGTCACCATAAATATCACGTACTGTACAGAAATTAAGCAAAACGAATTCAGAGCAACAACAACTAAATAGTGACCACCACGGGCCCAAGTGCGAGGAATGTCAGGGCCCCCCCTGTCCAATCTGTTCCCTCGCTTCGTCGCCCAGCGCCTGGGCCCCTGCGGCCGCGATGCAGTTGCACCGCCTGCACCCTGGGTAGCTGAGACGCTGTCACCCATCACCTCCCCTCACCCACCAATTACTCTCACCCATCATCTCCCCTCACCCATCATCTCCCCTCACCCACCAATTACTCTCACCCATTCTATCCCCTCACCCATCACCTCACCCATCATCTCCCCTCACCCACCATCTCCCCTCACCCATCACCTCCCCTCACCCACCATCTCCCCTCACCCACCATCTCACCCATCATCTCCCATCACCCACCAATTACTCTCACCCACCATCTCCCCTCACCCATCATCTCACCCATCATCTCCCATCACCCACCAATTACTCTCACCCACCATCTCCCCTCACCCATCATCTCACCCATCATCTCCCATCACCCATCAGCTCCCCTCACCCACCAATTACTCTCACCCATTCTATCTCCTCACCCATCATCTCACCCATCATCTCCCCTCACCCATCATCTCCCCTCACCCACCATCTCCTCCCACCCATCATCTCCCCTCACCCACCATCTCCCCTCACCCACCATCTCACCCACCGTCTCCCCTCACCCACCATCTCACCCACCATCTCCCCTCACCCACCATCTCCCCTCACCCATCATCTCACCCATCATCTCCCCTCACCCACCATCTCACCCACCATCTCACCCATCATCTCCACTCAGCCACCATCTCCCCTCACCCATCATCTCCCCTCACCCACCATCTCACCCATCATATCCCCTCACCCACCATCTCACCCATTACCTCCCCTCACCCACCATCTCACCCACCATCTCCCCTCACCCACCATCTCCCCTCACCCACCATCTCACCCACCATCTCCCCTCACCGACCATCTCCCCTCACCCATCACCTCCCCTCACCCACCATCTCCCCTCACCCATCATCTCCCCTCACCCACCATCTCCCCTCACCCACCATCTCCCCTCACCCATCATCTCCCCTCACCCACCATCTCCCCTCACCCACCATCTCCCCTCACCCACCATCTCCCCTCACCCATCATCTCGCCCATCATCTCCCCTCACCCACCATCTCACCCACCATCTCACCCATCATCTCCACTCACCCACCATCTCCCCTCACCCACCATCTCCCCTCACCCACCATCTCACCCATCATCTCCCCTCACCCACCATCTCACCCATCACCTCCTCTCACCCAATATCTCCCCTCACCCACCATCTCCCCTCACCCACCATCTCCCCTCACCCACCATCTCCCCTCACCCACCATCTCCCCTCACCCACCATCTCCCGAGTCACAAGGACGAGTTTCTGCGATGGTGAATGGCTGCGAGGTGGCTTTATGAGAGGTGGAACAGCACGGAGTGAGGAGTGGTCGTGATGGAGGAGGAGTGTTAAGGGAGGGAGGAAAGGGAGGAGGGAGATATGCCCAGGATAAGAGGCGCTTGAAGATATATTAAATGTTCATGAGGGAAGGCAGGGGCGTGGAGTGGGTGGTAGACTGACGCACTCACACTGGCACACACTCACACTGGCACACACTCACACTGACACACATTCACACTGGCACACACACACACTGGCACACACTCACACTGGCACACACTCGCACCGGCACACACTAACACTGGCACACATTCACACTGACACAACTTACACTCACACTGGCACACACTCACACTGGCACACACACACACTGGCACACACTCACACTGACACAACTTACACTCACACTGGCACACACACACACTGACACACAATCACACTAACACACATTCACACTGACACACACTCACACGGGCACACACACACTGGCACACACTCACACTGGCACACACTCACACTGACACAACTTACAATCACACTGGCACACACTCACACTGGCACACACTCACACTGACACACATTCACACTGACACACACTCACACGGGCACACACACACACTGGCACACACTCACACTGACACACACTCACACTGACACACATTCACACTGGCACACACACACTGGCACACATTCACACTGACACAACTTACACTCACACTGGCACACACTCACACTGGCACACACTCACACTGGCACACACTCACACTGGCACACACACACTGGCACACACTCACACTGACACAACTTACAATCACACTGGCACACACTCACACTGGCACACACTCACACTGACACACATTCACACTGACACACACTCACACGGGCACACACACACACTGGCACACACTCACACTGACACACACTCACACTGACACACATTCACACTGGCACACACACACTGGCACACATTCACACTGACACAACTTACACTCACACTGGCACACACTCACACTGGCACACACTCACACTGGCACACACTCACACTGGCACACACACACACTGGCACACACTCACACTGACACACACTCACACTGACACTCACACTGACACACACTCACACTGGCACACACTCACACTGACATTCACACTGGCACACATTCACACTGGCACACACTCACACTGACGCACTCACACTGGCACACACTCACACTGACACAACTTACACTCACACTGACACACACTCACACTGGCACACACTCACACTGATACAGATACTGACACACACTGACACACACACTGACACACACACTGACACACACGCTGACACACACTGACACACACTGACACACACACTGACCACACGCTAACACACACACACTGACACACACGCTGACACACACACTGACACACACTGACACACGCTGACACACGCTGACACACACTGACACACACACTTACACACACGCTGACCCACACGCTGACACACACACTGACACACACGCTGACCACACACTGACACACACACTGACACACACACTGACACACGCTGACCACACACTGACACACACACTGACACACACACTGACACACACTGACCACACACTGACCACACACTGACACACACACTAACACACACGCTGACACACACACTGACACACACGCTGACACACACACTGACATACACACTGACATACACACTGACACACACACTGACACGCACACTGACACATACAACAACAACAACAACCGCCATTCGCCACTAAGTGGCGGTGACATCACCACGACGCTTGTGCTACACACACTGACACACACACTCACACTGACACTCACACTGACACACACACTGACACACACACTCACACTGACACACACACTGATACACACGCTGACACTGACACACACACGCTGACACTGACACACACACACTGACACACACTGACCACACACTGACACACACACTGACCACACACTGACACAAACGCTGACACACACACTGACACACTGACACACACACTGACACACACACTGACCACACACGCTGACACACACACTGACACACACACTGACACAACAACAGCCGCCATTCGCCACTAAGTGGCGGTGACGGCACCACGACGCTTGTGCCAGGCTATGTGCACCCTGAGGCCACGTGAAGTGTCGAACGCCCGCTGGCAGGAGGTCACGGGGCAGACCCAGGTGCCACGGGTCGACTGACTGAGATGACTGGCTGATGCACCACCTGTGCCCCCTACTGTGCCAACCTGCCGTGCTTTAGCCACCCGGCGCTCCGCTCGTTGTTGTGAGCGTCGCTCCTCCGCCCTCCGTTGTTGTTGGAGGGCGACTGCCTCCAACTGTCCAGTAGCGTCCTTCACGAGCCTCCTCCACAGAGGCCGATCTTGACACCGCTGGTACCAGTCATCGGCAAGTCCACTCATCTCCACGTCCTCCTGTACCACATCACTCCATCTCTTCTCTAGCCCGTGCCGCGCCCGTTTAGCCCCCTCGATCCGGCCGAACAAAAGCTGTTTCGGCATGCGGTGGCTGGGCATGCGGGCTACATGACCCAGCTAACGCAGCCTTGCCTGCCGGAGGAGCTCACCGATAGGACTTTGTCCAGATCTTTCAAGAATATGTGAGCTCCTCACACAATCCAGCCTGGTTAAACCCAAGCTGGATCGTAGGCAGGCCAGCCTAAATGTTTCTAACCGGCGAAGATGTTCCATTAGGGGGGTCCACGTTTCGCACTGACACACACACTGACACACACACACACACTGACACACACTGACACACACTGACACACACGCACACACACAGACACACACACGCTGACACACACACACATACTGACACACACACGCTGACACACACACTGACACACACGCACACACACACAGACACACACACGCTGACACACACACACACTGACACACACACACTGACACACACGCACACACACACTGACACACACACTGACACACACACGCTGACACACACACTGACACACACACACTGACACACACACTGACACACACGCACACACACTGACACACACACAGACACACACACACACTGACACACACACTGACACACACACTGACACACACACACGCTGACACACACACACGCTGACACACACACACTGACACACACACAGACACACACACACGCTGACACACACCCACATACTGACACACACACGCTGACACACACACACTGACACACACACTCAGCTCTTGTCACATACCCCGCGATGACGCAATGACACCGACACACAATGGCACGGGGATATAAGGAGATCACAATCATACTCACACGTCACTCACAGAGACGCGGACACGTTGACATCCACACAGCGACATAAACTTACACTGCTCACAAAGACAAAGATCCCCCGTATAGCGCCTTATCAGACCCTTGGGGCAAGTGCTGTTAGGGAACAACACCCATGAAGGCCGACACGGCGCATGGAAGGGGCGGGTGGCCAGCACCACCCCCCGGCCGCCTTTGTCTCCCCAATGCTGATGTTTGCTGATGTTTACAATGCTGATACTCTTTGGTTCTATTGGGTAAAGTCACATAGGTGAAAATAAAATAACAAAAAATCACGACGTTTCGGCCACAACACAAGCGGCCTTCATCAGGTGAAGGGACGAGACTGTCTGGAGGACAGTGCCGGAGTGAGAGAAGCCACGCTTAGATCGCGACCTTTAAGCTGTGTGAGAAGAAAACAAAGCGCCTTGACAAAGGAATTAGCATATAATTTAGCATTGAAATGGCTCATTGAAATAGCTAAGTTAAAGTATACACATCCGCAGAGGTACCCCTTGACAAAGGAATTAGCATAGAATTGAAATAGCTGAGTGATTACCTTGTAACTGGTCACAGAAATAGCTATGTTAAAGTCAGAGCATATACATTCACCGAGGCACCTAGTACTAATCAAACAGGAGAATTTAGCGAAACACAACCACGCTCAGACAGCGGACCTTTAAACTGTGTGCGAGCAAACAAGGTGTTCTGACAAAGAAATTAGCATAAAAATTAGCATTTGATTGGCGGATTTTAGGAAAGAGGTGGTGTACGTGCCGGTGGACTTGCCGTTTGGCGCGGGGGGGGGGGGGGAGTTTACCTATTGATGGTGTGAAAAGGGAATTTATAAGAGCTGCGAAAGTTTGGGGTACCACTACTTGAAAAAATATACTGTACCATTGAAATTAGTTTAATGTTTAGTTCGATTTAGAACATCTTTCCAATGGTTGCTTAATTTGAAACCATCTTCTCGGTTCAAATTGTGTCTGTGTTTGTAGATCTGAATTGCTTCATGAACAAATCTCTGATAAAAGCCCGTGGGTTTGCAAAGAACCTTGGTATCGGAGAAAATTATATCGTGATCCCCCACAGCGTTGTAACAGTGATCAGTGATTCTGCCGTTGCTGATCACTGTTACAACGCTGTGGTGGATCACGATATAATTTTCTCCGATACCAAGGTTCTTTGCAAACCCACGGGTTTTTATCAGAGATTTGTTCATGAAGCAATTCAGATCTACAAACACAGACACAATTTGAACCGAAAAGATGGTTTCAAATTAAGCAACCATTGGAAAGATGTTCTAAATCGAACTAAACATTAAACTAATTTCAATGGTACAGTATATTTTTTCAAGTAGTGGTACCCCCAAACTTTCGCAGCTCTTATAAATTCCCTTTTCACACCATCAATAGGTAAACTCCCCCTCCCCCCCGCGCCAAACGGCAAGTCCACCGGCACGTACACCACCTCTTTCCTAAAATCCGCCAATCAAATGCTAATTTTTATGCTAATTTATTTGTCAGAACACCTTGTTTGCTAGCACACAGTTTAAAGGTCCGCTGTCTGAACGTGGTTGTGTTTCGCTAAATTCTCCTGTTTGATTAGTACTAGGTGCCTCGGTGAATGTATATGCTCTGACTTTAAAATAACTATTTCTGTGACCAGTTACAAGGTATGTGCGGATGTGTATACTTTAACTTAGCTATTTCAATGAGCCATTTCAATGCTAAATTATATGCTAATTCCTTTGTCAAGGCGCTTTGTTTTCTTCTCACACAGCTTAAAGGTCGTGATCTAAGCGTGGCTTCTCTCACTCCAGCGCTGTCCTCCAGACAGTCTCGTCCCTTCACCTGATGAAGGCCGCTTGTGTTGTGGCCGAAACGTCGTGATTTTTTGTTATTTTATTTTCACCTACGTGACTTTACCCAATAGAACCAAAGAGTATGGATCCTAGCAGTCACGAAAGCTTTAAATCTAGAATACAATGCTGATGTTTGCTGATGTTTACAATACTGATGTTTGCTGATGTTGCTGATGTTTACAATACTGATGTTTACAATGCTGATGTTTTCTGATGTTTACAATGCTGATGTTTACAATGATGATGTTTACAATGCTGATGTTTACGATGCTGATGTTTACAATGCTGATGTTTACAATGCTGATGTTTGCTGATGCTTACACCGCACTGAGTTGGACCTCGTGGAGGCCCGGGACCGGTTCAGATAGAATCACCCAGCGGTGTTTGCCGGGAGCGGGAATCGAATTCGGGTTGCCGGGTTCGTAGCGCAGCGTAGCGCTAACTGCTGCGCCACCGCTCCCCAAAGACCCCCCCCCCCCGTGTCGCCTTAACAGACTGTTGGGGAGGCAAGTGCTGTGAGCGAGCAGCACGCGGCACGTGCTGGAGGCCGGCACGTGCTGGAGGCCGGCACGGCACACGAGGGCCGTGGGTGGCCAGCACCGCGAGCACGCCTCAACCCGCACCCATCCAGACTAACAAATACAATCCGTCCTGGGAGACTATCTCGAATTCATAGCTTGGATAGACACCCCCAAGGCCAGGGGTCTCGGGGAGGGGCTCCAGGGGTCTCGGCACGCCGGCCCCGCGTGGAGACAGCGACCCCTAGCGGCTGGGCCGGCTCCTCTCTCGCCTCACCCCATAACTCTCCCCTCTGTCAACACAATGAGTATATCCCTGGACTCTAGTGAGGATTTAACACGGCAGTGGACTCACCGTGGACTCACCGCACACTTTCAACAAGGACTCGTGCCATCTAGTGGTGGCGTCTGTGAAAACAAGAGCTTCATAGCTCATCGGATTCCTCTTGCGGCCTAAATAAAGACTCCGATTGCGTGGGGTTGCCCACCCTCTCGGTTTGGCCGGGAGTCTCGATCGGAATTGGTGACCAATCTCCCGGTGACGGTCGAAAGCAATCCAGAACATTTTAAAAATAGAGGATAATTTAATGAAACTAATTGATGTCAATTTAAAACGTCTCCCGGAATAGCTGCAGTTGAGAGTTGTTGGCAACCCGCCTCAACCCCCCCCCCCCCCCCCCCCCCCACGATGTTTGAAAAAGTGAAACGGTTTTGTGTTGGGATTCCAGAATAAGAACGTTTAATTAAGCTGGAGCAATCTTTTGAGCGGAGATCCCATTAGAGAGAGACAGTTTTTCAAAGCTATGATCTCTGTCTCTCTGCTGGGCCTCTATTTACAGTGTGTGTGTGTGTGCCCATGCAGAAAGGGCCATTGCCCGAAACGTTGACCGGCGTCACGGTTTCTGCCACCCTGATGGAATCGCCGGTGGGTGAATCGCGACTAACGAGGTCGCGATTCCACGATTCACGGAACGTGTCCAGCACCCCCATTGAACGGCACTTTGAGAATCGACGAAATTAATCGCGAATGTGGATCGCCAGTTGCCGGATCGTTACATATTCCCGAACAGCCGGCATGATTACAACATCCACTAACAAAAACTATCCATAGATGTATCGAGTCGCAATTCAGACTCCCATAATGGTTCAACACGCCTCAACCACCAACACAAAACGACACACGAAATGCAAATCGCGATGGGTGATTAGAATCGATCTGCAGTGAATCGGTATGACTACAACGTCGCACACGATTCGATTCTAAAGGGGACGCGTGCACTGCACTGCAGTCCGGCAGGAGCGGTATCGAAGTGCCGCGACCTCGGGGGGCGACCCAGGGGGGGGGCTGGAGGGGGGCTCGAGGGGCCCCATGGCGCAGGGAGGAGGGGGGGCGGGGAGGCGGCCCCGCGTGCTGCTGGGAGCCACGGGCAGCGTCGCATCGGTGAAGCTGCCGCTGCTGGTGGCTCGCCTCCTCGCTCTGCCCCAGCAGGTGCAGCGAGAGGTCGTCATCTGTACTTCATCATCACCATCATCATCACCATCATCACCACCATCATCACCATCACCACCATCATCACCATTGAGACGTCGTCTGTACTTCATCATCATCACCATCATCATAATCACCATCATCACCATCATCATCACCACCATCATCATCACCATCATCATCACCATCATCATCACCATCATCATCACCATCATCACCATCATCACCATCATCATCACCACCATCATCACCATCATCACCACCATCATCACCACCATCATCATCACCATCATCATCACCACCATCATCACCATCATCACCACCACCATCATCACCATCATCACCACCATCATCATCACCACCACCATCATCACCATCATCACCACCATCATCATCACCACCATCATCATCACCACCATCATCGTCACCACCATCATCACCATCATCACCATCATCACCACCATCATCATCACCACCATCACCATCATCACCACCATCATCACCACCATCATCATCATCACCATCATCACCACCATCACCACCACCATCATCACCACCATCATCATCATCACCATCATCACCACCATCATCATCATCATCACCACCATCATCACCACCATCATCACCATCATCACCACCATCATCATCACCATCATCGTCACCACCATGATCACCACCATCATCACCACCATCGTCACCACCATCATCATCATCACCATCATCACCACCATCATCACCACCATCATCATCACCACCACCATCATCACCACCATCATCATCACCACCATCATCACCACCATCATCACCACCATCACCATCATCACCACCATCATCACCACCATCATCACCACCATCATCATCATCACCATCATCACCACCATCATCATCACCACCATCATCACCACCATCACCATCATCACCATCATCACCACCATCATCATCACCATCATCGTCACCACCATCATCACCACCATCATCGCCACCATCATCGTCACCACCATCATCATCATCACCATCATCACCATCATCATCACCACCATCACCACCATCACCATCATCACCATCATCACCACCATCATCATCACCATCATCACCACCATCACCATCATCACCACCATCATCACCACCACCATCATCACCACCATCACCACCACCATCATCACCATCATCACCACCATCATCATTGAGACTTCGTCGTCTGTATTTCATCATCGTCATTTGCTTGAGAGGGTGCAGGATAAAGGTTCAGCCCTACAATCGCTCGCTCACGACCCTGCTGGTGAAAGAGCCCCCCCCCCCCCCACTATCCCACTATAGGGAGCTCTAGTCGAGGAGTATTTGGCCTACTCTTCCACTGGCCCTATGTGAGTCCATTGTAATTATATACGGCTACTAGCTTTACTACTCACCGGCTCGTCCGAGACTTGGATTCTTGTCTTGTTTTACGGTAACACAGCGGCCTACGTGGGGGGGGGGGGGGTGCGTGACGTCAGCAGGCACACTGCGTGACGCTGCCGCATGCGGGTGACATCACAGATGTGACGTCACCGCCCACCTGCCACGCAAAATATATACATTATTGCGCCCCCCCCAATACAAAAGTGTATTTTTAATAATGTTTGCATGCTGTACAGTCTGGAAACTACCCACATGCCAAATTCCAAGTTTGTTGCATGTCGGGAAGTATGCTTAACATTTTTAACAGACCCACATAATCACAGATTTCCCTTTTATATTATACGGCTATGACTCGTGTGTTAGTCTATTGAGTCCCGATGCAATTGTGACCCTTGTGTGCGTCTATGATTTCTGTGTTAGTCTATGGGTCATATGTTAGTCTATGAGTCCAAACAGATAAAGGTGCAGCCCTGCAATTGCTTGCTTACGCCCCTGCTGGCAGATGGACCGCCACGTGTCTGAACCCACACCTGTGTGTGCAGCCGAAGGGGAGCGGTCGCGTAGCGGCCAACACCGGTGATGATTATCTGAACCGGTCCTTGGCTTTCCTTAGATCGACTCAGCCTTAAATGAGTGCCTGGTCTGATGTGTAAAAACATCGCCACTCGGGAGACAAAGGCGGTCGGGCGTGGTGCTGGCCGCCCACCCCCTCGTGTGCCGTGCCGGCCTTCATAGGTGCTCGCTAACAGCACTAGCTGCAACATTCCTGTTAAAACTATACGGGGGATCTTTGTCTTTTTGTAGCCGGAGGTGCGTGTGGTGTGCACGGAGCACGCGAAGCACTTCTTTGCACCGGAGTCACTGCCAGTCCCCGTCTACAGCGACGCCGACGAGTGGCAGGTGAGTGTCCACGACGTTTGTGCCAGGCTAGGTGCACCTAGTGAGGAAGGCTCGCTGCCGGACGGTAACGGGACAGACCCCAGGTGTTACGGCCGGCCTGAGATGATTGGCAGATGCACCACCTGTGCACCCCACGGTGCCGACTTGCTCGCTCCCCTGCCCCTCCGCTGTGGTTAGAGGTCGACTGCCTCCCAACTGCCCAGTAGCAGCATCCTTCACGAGCCTATTCCTCCACAGAGGCCGATCATGACACCGCTGGTGCCACACACACACACACATATACACACGCGCACTATACAAGGACAAAGATCCCATATAGCATTTAACACAGACTGTTGGGAGCAAGTGCTATATTAGCGAGCACTAATGAAGGCAGAGACATGGCACGCGTACAAGGATAGGCGGTGTAACCGTCTTTGTCTCCCTAGCGCTGATGTTTAAACACCGCACCAGGTGCTCACGTGAGGCTATGCGGAACGTCAGTGTGACCGTCACGTGACAAGCATTACTCTCATGTGGCAGAGCCGCCCTCTGCACTGTGCACAGAGCGGAGCTCACTTGAAGAAGAGGAAGATGTAGCTCTGTGACATCCGCCTCCGCGGGCCGTTCTCTACGGAGCACGAAGGGGTCTCGCCGCCCTGCGAGTTTTCCGAAACGAATCTTGGCATCTCGAGACGCAACGCCGCCGATAATAGCGCAATCGGGATGGAACATTGGTGGTGGGTGGGGGTCGAGGGGGGATATTTATTTCCTATGCTGCCCCCGCCCCCACCCCAGACATGGACGCGTCTGGGTGACCCGGTGCTCCACGTGGATCTGCGCCGCTGGGCCGACCTCCTGCTCCTCGCCCCGCTCGACGCCAACTCCCTCGCCAAGGTGGCCGGCGGCCTCTGTGACAACCTGCTGGTGAGCGGGCGGGGGTGAAGTGTGCGGAGCTGCGGGCGGCGTGGGGGGTGGGCGGGGGGGGTGAGCAGGGGTGCGGCGGGGGGGCACAAGTGTGGATGTCTCTCGGATTCCCATTTTCACTTTTTGGTGTGTGTGAGAGACTGTGGGCCTCTGCGTGACTCTTGGTCTCTATGTGAGCCTGTGTTATCTTGATGTAAACCTCTGGGCTTCTACGTTAGCCTATGGGTCTTTGTGCGAGTCAGTGGGTCTCTACAATACCCTATGGGTCTCTATGCGAGCCTATGAGTCCCTGTGCGAGTATCTTTGTCTCTATGGGAAGCCATCTCGCATATCCCCCTTGTGCACCCAACCCCCCTTCCATGTATACCTCCCCCCCTCCCCTTCCCCGCACACGTAGATGTGTGTGGTGCGAGCCTGGGACCGAGACCGCCCGCTGCTCTTCTGCCCGGCGATGAACACGCACATGTGGGATCACCCGCTCACGGGCGCCCACACGCGCGCGCTGCGCCAGCTGGGCTATGAGGAGGTGGCGTGCGTGAGCAAGACCCTCGCGTGCGGAGACACGGGTACGCTCGCGCGCCCAGTCCCCTCCTTGGCACTCGTCTGTCGCCGCTACCGCACAGCTTGGCTCGTTTGATCCCTCCGGCCGTGTTGAGAGTTTGGCCGAACCAGACGGTGACTGCGTCACCTCGTGCATCGCCACGCTGTGTTCAACTAGCAGCACACCGCAGGCCACGGCAACGCTCACCCACCCACCAGCTCACTCATTCGTTGGCTCACTCACCCTCTCAGCACACCGCAGGTCACGGCAACGCTCACCCACCCACCAGCTCACTCATTCATTGGCTCACTCACCCTCTCAGCACACCGCAGGTCACGACAACGCTCACTCACCCACCAGCTCACTCATTCATTGGCTCACTCACCCTCTCAGCACACCGGAGGTCATGGCAACGCTCACCCACCCACCAGCTCACTCATTCATTGGCTCACTCACCCTCTCAGCACACCGGAAGTCATGGCAACGCTCACCCACCCACCAGCTCCCTGGTTCACTAACCCTCTCAGCACACCGCAGGTCACGACAACGCTCACCCACCCACCAGCTCACTCATTCATTGGCTCACTCACCGCACTGCAGGTGACAACTCATTCATTCACAAATGTATCCACTAACTCAACTAACTCACCACACTGTAGGTCACAACAACACTCACCCACTCATTCCGATTGGTCCAAGCAATAGAACCGACCGACGGGATTAGATGCTATATAATCGCACTACTCATCACACTGCTCACCACACTGCTCACCGACCCTCACCACCACCCCCCTGATGACCCTCACTGCAGGTCTGGGTGCCATGGCGGAAGTGGACACCATTGTGCAGGCAGTTCAGACTCACCTGAGAGCCTCTCTCACCACACCTGAGCCCACACGGGAACCCGGGTCTACACAGGAACCTGGGTCTACACAGGAACCTGGGTCTACACAGGAACCCGGGTCTACACAGGAACCTGGGTCTACACAGGAACCCGGGTCTACACAGGAACCTGGGTCTACACAGGAACCTGGGTCTACACAGGAACCTGGGTCTACACGTACAATATAAATTACCCGGGTCTACACAGGAACCCGGGTCTACACTGGAACCCGGGTCTACACAGGAACCCGGGTCTACACAGGAACCCGGGTCTACACTGGAACCCGGGTCTACACTGGAACCCGGGCCTACACAGGAACCCGGGTCTACACAGGAACTTGGGTCTACACAGGAACTTGGGTCTACACAGGAACCCGGGTCTACACTGGAACCCGGGTCTACACAGGAACCCGGGTCTACACAGGAACCTGGGTCTACACAGGAACCTGGGTCTACACAGGAACCTGGGTCTGCACTGGAACCCGGGTCTACACAGGAACCTGGATCCATCCATGATTCTGTATCCAATACCTGAACTGCTTATAACGTAAGATTGCTTATATCTTCAAATTAAAACTGATTAGGGATGAAACCTTGGATACGCGTGGCAAAGACCCAACGCTTCATATTCACGCAGCAGTCCTCTTCGTAAGCACGACATTGCTTAATTAATAAAACAGCCATAACAGAAGGCCTTCAGGGCTAAACTGCGTTTGTTTGTTTGCACGTGGTTAATATTTGCTCTGTAATAGTATTCCAAATTTTGGTAAACTCCTTGAAATCAAATTGTCCGATTTTCTCGGCGAAGTGCCGATCAGCAACATGAAGTGTAACTTCATGAAGTTGCACTTCGTGTTGTTGTCGTCTTCACGGGCATTGCCATCACCCAATCATCCACCCCCCCCCACTCCACCATTCTTCTCTCGCAGGCTTCTTCTATGTCCACCCACCTCCTTAAATATATTAACGCATCGCCCACCCCTGATGATGATGACGGTGGCGGTGGTGACTTTGCACTTGGCTGCCTGTAATCCAGCAGTGTGCTGGAGGCAGCAGTGAGGGTTGGTGGATTGCGCGAAACTCTCCTCCCGTGAGCGTCAAGGAGGCGTCCCCTGCCTGGCTCGCCAGAAGGCAGAACAGCAAAAATGTGTTCTGTCTGTATGGGATAGAGTGTTCCCCCCTCGCATGCAGGCACACATGCTTGGGGTTTCTCCCCAATGCTCTTCCACACATATAAACGCTCATCAATTAGGCCAATAAGACCTTCACATATAGCGGACCTCAGAGCTTGGGCAATTGTTGGTAGCGCCGGCTCCTCGCAGCCCGGATGCTGCCGCTGCCTTTCCCACTGGTCTGTGGTTCCTCCCCACGCCTCCTAGTCGTCCGCTCTCTCTCTCTCTCTCCGAAAGCGCCGAGCGAAACCCGCGCGGCGCAGTGTCACAAGTTGACACCGTCGTTAATTCACTCTACAGTATTCAAATGACGTCGAGGATTTTTATTTATTTAGCAAAGACAAAGCCGCGTGTTTCACAGGGCCCGCCACCTGTTGTCACAGGCGCAAGTGCACGTACAATATAAATTACAACAACCACACCAACAACAAACGTCGACGACGACGACGACAAACATTGCGGCCACGCCGAGCCGCGGCGGCTCCGAGCTGATTGGCCGACGGCGAGCGGCGCCGTCGGCAGCCGGAGGAGGAACGCGGCACCCGAGCGGACGCCCCGCCGCGGAGACGGAGCTGCGAAATCACCTCGTGTGCCAGGCGCTAGGTAGATTGTTTTACATCGCGGAGGCGGGGGGAGGGGGTCTCCATCGTCCTGCAGTGGATCGATCACGGCTGATGGTGAGCAAGGGGGTGCGAGCGTGACCTCCCTGCCCCCCCCCACCCCAGCTCCCCTCTCACTATAGCCCCCAATTCCCTTTCCCGGCTTTGTCGCCCCCTCTGTCCCCCCCCCCCCACCATCACGCGTGCCCCCCCCCGCCATCACGCGTGCCCGCAGGTTGCACAGCGCCCCCGCACGGCGTCGTCTCCGCTGCGTAGCCGCATGTGCAGCGCGAGCCCCGTCAGGAGCAGCACGGCGAGCGCGGCGAGGCAGAGCGCCGGGGCGAACCACGGAGCCCGCACCACGTCCCTGGGGCCCAGCAGCACTGCGGGGGGCGGCGGCGGCAGTGAGGAAGGAGAAGGAGAGAGAAGGGATGGGGGGGGGTAGAAGGGGAGAGAATGGAGGTAGGGGGTCAGAGAAAAGGGGGGGGGGGATAGTTACGGTGTGGATTTGTACGTTGGTGTGAGGTGTGTGGGGTGTGTGGGGTGTACACTCACCCAAGCACTTGCCCAGTCGCTCACCCACTCCCTGTAATCGCTCACTCGTCTACTCCTAACGCTCGCCCCCCTACCGACTCGCTCGCCAGCTCTCACCACATTCACCGATCACTCGCCCGCTCCAACCTCAAAATCAAAACCTCGCTCTCGCTACGTGGCGACGGCGCGCGTGATGGCGAGCGATGATGCGATGACCGCGGTGACCTCGCGGCGGCGGCGGCGGCAACGCGTGCCAGGCGGGATGACGGCACGCGCGGGATGCCCCCTCCGCCGCCCCGCCTCGCCGGCTCACCCTCTATGACCTGCTCCGTGATGTTGTCCACGCGCGTGCTGGACGCCGCCGGCTCGTTCCCCCTGCGCTCGTGCTCCCCGTCGGGGACGCACGCCAGCACGCGGGCGTCGTAGCGGGCGCCGGGCCGGGCGCAGCCCCCGCACACCGCGTCCCGTGCCCGCGAGCACCCCGCCAGCATCACGCGGCCCCCCAGCGCGCAGTCCCGACACCGCCTGCAGTAGTACCTGTGGGGTGGGGGGTGGGGGGTCAGCGAGAGGCCTCCGGGTTCGATTCCCCCGTCGCGGCCGCCGGCATCGGTGACGAATAATCTGAACGGGTTCTGGCGCTCCGCTCGGGTCGACGCGGCCTTCCTACACGGGGTGCGCGTGTAGACGCCGTCCACCCGGTCGTGTGCCATTCAAGCCTTCATAGGTGCTCGCAAACAGCACTTGCCCCAACAACCTGTTCAAGGCTATACGGAGGATCTTTGGGGGGGGGGGGGGGGGTTGTAAGCAGGAGCGTAACGAGCGCGGGGGGCAGGCACGGGGCGCCTTGGCCCCCCTCTGGCGGCCAAAGCTACGAGTTGGGGCCCCCTTGACAACCACCATAGGATTTGTTTTCAACAACAGTGTCGTAGAACAACAACAACATTTATGTAATGATGTGATGAAGCAAGAGGAGCCGCGATGTACCGGGTGCTTCAGAAAAACGTGAACACTTCGGAGAATTTGCAACAACACCACGTGACATGTGCTGCTGCCTCCGGGCTCTGGAGACCAACTGGAGAAGATTCCAGGCCACGTGTTGCCAATGATGGTGAACACGTGGAGACTCTCTGACTTTTTGAAGCTATTAACATTACATTTATTATCATGTTACAGTTATTTATTCGTTCTTTTTCCATTAAAAACGATAGTCTCGTATAAGTGTTAACATATTCTTGATTCTTTCGGTAAAGTCACGTAGAAGGGAAATAATAAAACAATATAATAAAATTCTCACGACGTTTCGGCCGCAACGCAAGCAGCCGTCCTCAGGTGAAGAAACAGAGCTGTCGGAAAGACAGCGTCCTACAGCTCTGTTTCTGTCTTTCCGACAGCTCTGTTTCTTCACCTGAGGACGGCTGCTTGCGTTGTGGCCGAAACGTCGTGAGAATTGTATTTTATTTTTATTATTTCCTTTCTACGTGACTTTACCGAAAGAACCAAGAATATGAATCCCTGCAGTCACGAAAGCTTTAAATCGAAAAGCGTTACCATGTTTCGAAGCAGCCTGTGTGATCGCCTAGGTGCGACAATGCGACACAAATCGAATATTGTGACCCACTGACCGATTGCGGCACTCCCTGAGCTGATGGTTCAAGATGATTCGATTTAACGGGGTGAGTCGGGGTGTTGGACGATGGTCACAAACAATGAATGACTATCTGGCGACGCTCAAGCACAGACGACAACAACTCAACGCGTTCCGCATGGCCTTCAAAGGGGACACACACACATAGACATTTATATACAGACAACGTTCCTGGCAATGCCTCTTTAGAGCGCATACGACAATGAACACATGGCCGCAGCGCGAAACGTCGCCTAAGCAACGGGACGCGTCCGAGAGGAGCTTCCGTCGAGAAGATGGAGCGCTGATGAGATGGGTGACGAGGTGGATGACGAGGTGGATGACGAGATGGGTGACGAGGTGGATGACGAGGTGAGTGACGAGGTGGATGACGAGGTGGGTGACGAGATGGGTGACGAGGTGGGTGACGAGATGGGTATCGAGGTGGGTGATGAGATAGATGACGAGATGGGTGACGAGGTGGGTGTCGAGGTGGGTGACGAGATGGGTGACGAGATGTAATACTTATAGAGTACTGTATTACATACAGTACTCTATAGACTGTAGTGGCAAGCAAGGTCGACACGTCTCCTTGCTCCTATTAGCTGTGGGGTGGAGCTCACCTACTATTGGCTGCACTGAAACGAGCCTGGGAAATTCCACATTCCCATGGCGGGTGTCGGGTTTCCTTTACGGAACACCGCCGCCTTCCCACGGAGTTGACGGTGCCGAGTTTACCGGCCCCCAGGGGGATGATGGGACGCGCGGTCTCTGTCCGTGTGGGTAGCGACACGCAGTGACCTCACGGTTATGAATAGCGTCGTGACGTGGGGGGGGGGGGGGCATTAGCTCATACAATGACAAAGAACCCCCGTATAGCATTAACAGGCTGTTAAGGCAAGTACTGTTAGCGAGCTCCTATGAAGACCGTCACGGCACGCGAGGGGGTGGGGTGGGTGGCCAGCAACCACACCCGGCCGCCTTTGTCTCCCTAGTGGCGATGTTTTACACAACGCACCAGGTACTCGTTTGAGGCTGAGTCGACCTAGGGGGTTCAGATAATCGAACTCGGGTCACCGGGTTCGTAGCGCAGCGCGCTAACCACTACACTACCGCTCACCACACAAACACATGTACACACACGTACACACCAAACACACACGTACACACACCAGACACACACCACACACACACACCAGACACACCAGACACACACCAAACACACCAGACACACACACGGACACACCAGACACACACACTATACACACGTCCACACACCAGACACACACCACACACACGTCCACACACACCACACACGTACACACACCAGACACTCACCACACACGTACACACACCACACACGTACACACACCAGACACACACCACACACGTACACACACCAGACACGCACCACACACGTACACACACCAGACACACACACCACACACGTACACACACCAGACACACACACACCACACACGTACACACACCAGACACACACACACATCACACACGTACACACACCAGACACACACACGTACACACACCAGACACACCACACACGTACACACACACCACACACGTACACACACCAGACACCACACACGTACACACACCAGACACCACACACGTACACACACCAGACACCACACACGTACACACACCAGACACACACCACACACGTACACACACCAGACACACACACACCACACACACACGGACACACACGCACGTGCTCACGCCACCGCGCCATTCATAAAGTGTGACTCAGTGAGTGACGTCACCGGGGTCCGTGTCCGCCCCCCCACCCTCGTAACCCGAGCCCCCGGGCCCCATCCCTGACCCCCCCCCCCACGTCACACCCCTAATTATAATTAGTGAGCTCATTATAATTAGTGAGCTTACTCATTATAATTAGTGAGCTAATTAAGCCAATTTCTCACGGCGGGCTGGGGGGGATGTCCCCTCCTCATCGATCCCCACGCCCCACCAGGTTGCCCATCGAGGATTTGCGCTAAACAGTTTGTTGTGAGAGATACCAGTTGTTAACACGTGTTTTGTATGCTTTGAGCGAGATGATTATTATTATTGTTTTTGTTGTAAGAGCTTGGGGG
>NC_133718.1:11820912-11985912 GCF_048934315.1 Petromyzon marinus
GTCCTTGTGGCTCCTCAGGGTGTCCTGTTGGTGAAACCGGACCATGTAGGAGTAGAGCACCTTTCCGCTTTACATTTGTGAAAGCCACCTCCGGTAGGTCTTCTAGCCGGCACAGGTTGTGATCCGCCTTCGTTTGTCGGCATTGGCGATGCAGTGGCACGATGGAGAGCTCCGGTGGAGGGGGACCGAGAGGGGCCTCGTCATCCCCAACGCCGATGGGGGGCGTTCTCCCCATCGCTGCCACTGAGAAGGCCCCCTTGGCTTCGGCCAGGATCCAGGCAGCCACCCGGAGCGACTGCAGCCCTGTCTTTGCGGCCATGTCTGCTGGTCCGAGCCACCGGCCCCGTGTTTCAGGCTCCACCAGATCTCCCATCCTGGTGAGCCTCGCGTTGGCGAGGCGCCTCTCCATGCCAGGGGTGGTGGTGGTGGATGGCAGCTTTGTCTGTGGGTTCCTGAGGATCGGTTCGAAGACCAGATCCTCGGCCGATCGCGGCTGATTCAGCCTCCTGACGGTCGAGGGAGCTCCATGTCTGCAGGACGCTTCTGTAGAAGGGTGGCAGCTGTCCCAGTGGGAGGCCCTGCAGGTCCATGTAGAATCACTCCCTCTTCACGCTCTCTTCCTCTCTCTCTTCACTCTCTCCCTTCACTCTCTCTTCACTCTCTTTTTTTACGATCAGAGGAAACAAGAAGATGCTCGGTATAGTCGGCACTTTGCTTCGTTCATCATTTCGGTTTTTTTAATGCTTTGCTTTATGTAACCTCCCCTTTTAAATGAAAGACCCAACAAAATATTTTCACCTCTCTCTCACCTTTCTCTCCTCTCTCTCACCTCTCTCTTTTTTTCTCTCTTCACTCTCTCTCTTCTCTCCCTCAATTCTCTCCCTCTCTCTCCCTCCTCTCTCTCTCACTCTTACACTCTCCCCTCTCCCTCTGACACTCTCCCCTCTCTCTCCCTCCTCTATCTCTTCCTCCCTCTTACACTCTCCCCTCTTACACTCTCCCCTCTTACACTCTCCGCTCGCTCTCTCCCCTCCCTCCCCTCGCTCTCTTTCGCTCTTTCGCCAGTTCCGTTCATCCCAAACGCGGGGCGACATCGCCACCATGTGGAGAGACACGGGGAGACACAGGGGAGACAAGGGGTGGGGGCAAGGGGGAGACACGGGGGAGACACGGGGGAGACAAGGGGGGGGGCAAGGGGGAAACAAAGGGGGGAGACAAGGGGGGAAGACAATGGGGGGGGGGGGCAAGGGGGAGACAAGGGGGAGACAAGGGGGAGACAAGGGGGAGACAAGGGGGAGACAAGGGGAAGACACGGGGAGACACGGGGAGACACGGGGAAACACGGGGAAACACGGGGAGATACGGGGAGACAAAGGGGGGGGGCAAGGGGAGAAGACAAGGGGGAGACAAGGGGGATATACGGGGAGACAAAGGGGGGGGGACAAGGGGGGAAGACAAGGGGGAGACAAGGGGGAGACACGGGGAGACAAAGGGGGGGGCAAGGGGGAAGACAGGGGGAGACAAGGGGGGGGGCAAGGGGGAGACAAGGGGCGGGGGGAAACAAGGGGGGGGAGACACGGGTGGGGAGGGAGACACGGGGGGGGGGAGACACGGGGGGGGACAAGGGGGGGGAGACACGGGGGGGGGAGACGGGGTGGGGGGGAGAGACACGGGGGGGGAGACACGGGGGGGAGACACGGGGGGGGAGACACGGGGGGGGGGGAGACACGGGGGGGGAGACACGGGGGGGGAGACATGGGGGGGGATACAAGGGGGGGGGCGACACGGGGAGATAAGGGGGGCGGGAGACAAGGGGGGAGACAAGGGGGGGGGAGACAAGGGGGGGGGGAAGACAAGGGGGGGGGGGACAAGGGGGGGGGGGGAGACTACCTACTGGATCTCCTCTCTGTTTCAAAGAACAAATTTGACCTCAGGTCTTCGCTCATTTACCAGCTTCACATTCCCTATTGCCATACAAAAACCGGAGGAAGGGCCTTTGCTATTGATGCCCCAGGGTCTGGAATGCTATTGCCAATAAACTGCAACTTGAATCACTACCTATGAGATCTTCTCTCAAAACAACTCTAGAGGAAGTTGTACACCCCTTGCTGCCACTGCTATTCAGTGGCCTAAAATATGGCTCTAGATTTTGGTGTTAAAATTTATTGATGTAGTTTATTGTAAAAAATTCGGTCACAGTCCCTATGATCACTGTTACATTGCATTTATGGCTTTTATTTTGGTGATTTCGAAAACGTTTTTTTTGGGTTTGGCCATGTTTTTGTTTATTGTAGTACGGAGTTAGACTGATGGCCTTAATCTTTGTTGTCTTGTGGTTGTTATTTGACTTGCATCCTACTGGGATTTTTGCACACAGCGTTGGTGTATGGTGCTATTTCAGGAATATTTTGATGTTTTTTTTCCTGGATTTTCTGTTTGCACAGTCACATAGTCACTTTAAGATGTTTTCTTGTTCATGTTTTTTGTTTGTTGAGGTTGCACCCGATTCAAGAGCCGAATGGCTCACAGGGCTATACCAAAATAAATAAACTATGAAACTAAACTATGAGACAAGGGGGGGGGGGAAACAAGGGGGGTGGAGACAAGGGGGGTGGAGACAAGGGGGGGGACAAGGGGGGGACAAGGGGGGGAGACAAGGGGGGGAGACAAGGGGGGGAGACAAGGGGGGAGATAAGGGGGGGACAAGGGGGGACAAGGGGGGGACAAGGGGGGGAGACAAGGGGGGGAGACAAGGGGGGGAGACAAGGGGGGGAGACAAGGGGGGAGACAAGGGGGGGAGACAAGGGGGGGGAGGGGGAGACAAGGGGGGGAGACAAGGGGGGGGAGACAAGGGGGGGAGACAAGGGGGGGACAAGGGGGGGGGACAAGGGGGGGGACAATGGGGGGGACAAGGGGGGGAGACAAGGGGGGGGGAGACAAGGGGGGGAGACAAGGGGGGGGAGACAAGGGGGGGGAGACAAGGGGGGGGGAGACAAGGGGGGGGGAGACAAGGGGGGGGGAGACAAGGGGGGGGAGACAAGGGGGGGGAGACAAGGGGGGGAGACAAGGGGGGGGAGACAAGGGGGGGGGAGACAAGGGGGGGGAGACAAGGGGGGGGGAGACAAGGGGGGGGAGACAAGGGGGGGGGAGACAAGGGGGGGAGACAAGGGGGGGGGGGGGACAAGGGGGGGGGAGACAAGGGGGGGGGGGAGACAAGGGGAGGGGGGAAAGGGGAGACAAGGGGAGACAAGGGGAGACAAGGTGGGGGGTGGGGGGCAAGGGGATTGCGGAGGAAATAGACGCGGGGAGCCGGAGAGAGACTCTGAGAGACTCTGAGAGACACTGAGTGAGTGAGTGAGACACGGGGTGCGGCTTGGGTGGGGGGCGGGTGAGACGTGGAATGAGACACGGAGACACGAGGAGACCCCAGCACACACATGTACACACACACGTACACATGTACAAACACATGTACACACACATGTACACATACACGTGTACACGCATGTGGACACGTGTGTGTGTTACCGTATTTTGTGAGCGAACGTTGGGGTGCGTCTTACAATCCGGTATGTGTGAGTGTGAGCACCTCCGTCTGTGTGGTTTTATTGACACCGTGCACAACGTCTTGGGTGCGTCTTACTTTCCGAATGTCTTAGAATCTGGAGAGTTCGGTAATTGTCAGTGAGACCACTGCCCAGAGAGGCCAGGGGCACGAGAGACCCGAAAGAGGGCAGGGGGGAGGCGGGTTGTTTGACCATACTTCACCACGCTGGTTCAATGCAGGTTGATGAAGTTGAGAAGGCCCATGACCGGTGCACAGGAATCACACACCACTGATGTTAGCCGTGGCCAGGAATCGAACTCACGAGCCCAAGTTTGCAGTTTGCTCTTGCATTAACATCTGGTAATTCAGGACCAGTTGTTAACAAGCCTGAAGCCCAGTATACATGGGACGTTGGGGCAGCTTTGGGCCAACGTTTCCAATCACATGCTAAGGTTGGGCCAACGCTGAACCAACGTTGGGTCAACGCTGAACCAACGTTGGGTCAACGCTGAACCAACGTTGGGTCAACATTGGGCCAGCGGACTTGTATGATAAATTAATGAATGATTTAAATTCAGCGACTCGGTTATCATTTTCTCTATGTTGCACTCCGTGCGTGTTTTTGTGTTGTTTGCTGCTGTAACTTGCTGACCCGCCCATGCTGGACATGTGCGAAAAAGAGCTTCATAGCTCATCGGATTCCTTGCAGTCTCAATACAGATTCTGAATCTGTTTACTGGGTGACTGCCTGATGAGACCCGGCATTTCGAAACCGGTGCGGAGTTTCCTTTTCTTGACCAAATACTGCTGAATAATATCACTGGTCTGGAAGGCCAAAAGGTTATTGATATGGACAGAGGACAAAGTTCTGCTCATGATGGCAATTGAAGTTAATGGAAATGGCTTAAAAGCAATTTTAATGGACTATACCACTACACACCAAGCAAGGGGGGAGAGGGAGGTCGTAGTTGGAAGTTAATGATTAACAACCCGGATCTTACACCCATTTCAACAACTTTATTTTCTGAACTAAATTAATTGAACACAGCATTAATTTATATATAATATCGATTCATTATATTAAAATTATCAGGAACGGTAATGAACCTGGGGATTTTAAACCGGGTTTCGGTAGAAACAATCTCCCCCTCCCACCCCCCTCACGTGAGCGGGACACTTGGTATGGCCCATCGAGGGTCGCCACCACGTGGGAACGAAGCAGGGCTCATTGCGGGAGGAAATCCCTCCTGAGCGGACGTGGGGACTGCGTTGTTCGCGGGCCAGCGAGGGTCTCGGGGGTCTCGGGGGTCTCGGGGGTCTTGGACCGGTTCCGGAGTCCCTGGACTCCCACAGTAGGCGAGAACGAAGAGGAGAGGACCGCGCTGATGGGAACCGGGGTGTGAGCTGGTAAGGACCGGTGTGGGTGTGTGTAATTGTGATTGGGTGGGTATGAGTGGGGTGAGTCGAGTAGGGTGAGTGGGTGTTGTGTGGGAGAGTGCGCTATGGGTGAGTGGTCAGTGGGTGTACGTGGGTCGAGTGTGAGTTGGCGTGGCTGTGTGTGTTAATGGTGTGTGTGAGGAGTGTTAGTGTGGGGGGGAGTGAATGGGGTGTTTGGTTTGTGAGTGTGGTGTGTGTGAATCTGGCGTGTGAGAAGTTTGTGTGTGCAAATGAAATTGCTGAGAACAACATGACCGCGTGTGAATGATTCAATTTGTTCAGAACAACAATGTCACAGGGGAAGCACTGTGCAGAACACAGTGAAGTGGGAATCACTTTGTTCAGAACAATAATGCCAGTGCGAATTGCATTGTTTGAAACAATGACAGTGAATCGCTTTGTTAAGAACAATAACGAGTGTGAAGCACATTGCTCAGAACAAAATGTCAGTAAATGATTTTGTTAAGAAAAACAATGCCAGTGTGAATCACATTGTTAACAACGCCAGTTTGAGTAAAATTGTCCAGAACAGTAGTGTAACAGTCAATCTCTTTGTTCAGAGCCACAATGACAGAGTGAATTATATTGTTGACAACAACAATCGGAATCTTTATTTAGACTGGACGAATCAAATGCGCTATGCAGCTCTTTTTCAATGACAGTGTGAATCACATTGTAAAAAAACTAAATTACAGTGTGAATCACATTGTTCAGAACAACAATGAAAGTGTGAATATTATTGTTCAGAACAATGTCAGTGTGAATCACATTGTAAAAACAGCTAAATGACTGTGTGAATCACATTGTTCAGAACAACAATGAAAGTGTGAATCGTATTGTTCAGAACAATGATGTCAGTGTGAATCACATTGTAAAAAAACTAAATGACTGTGTGAATCACATTGTTCAGAACAACAATGAAAGTGTGAATCGTATTGTTCAGAACAATGATGTCAGTGTGAATCACATTGTAAAAACAGCTAAATGACTGTGTGAATCACATTGTTCAGAACAACAATGAAAGTGTGAATCGTATTGTTCAGAACAATGATGTCAGTGTGACTCACATTATTCATAACAATAATGTCAGCGTGAATGGCAGTCTTCAAAACAACAATGCCGATGTGAATCACCTTGTTGAATGCTGTGTGTATATTCAGCCACCGCGCGTGATGTTAACGTGACCCCTTGGCTCGTGTTGCCACCTGCCCCGGGTTTCCACGGAATCGTCCTCGAAAATCTGTCGGTCCTTCCGTGACTTTGCACGTCCCGGCTGCATCATCATAATAATAACGATAAACATTGATCATTAAAACAATATTATGATTCCGCGAGTTTACCCAGGAAAGCCTCACCGAGTCTCATACCTGTCAACAACCCCTTATCAATGCCCTACATTATTACAGACCAATCCATACCTTATTAGTCAACCCGTGCCCTTATAAATCTCAACGTTGATCCTACAAAGTCCCATCACAAGGGAGAAACACAAACAAATAGACATTTATGTTGCCCGTATTGAAACTGCTGTGCGCCGTATGGTCTTGAAAACTCAATTTCCCTGTACAAGAATGCGGGGTAAACCGTGTGGGTTGACAGCTGTGGAGTCTCTAGACTCCTTTTCCGGAGGGTCCTGCCGAGTTTTCACAGTAGTGGGGGAGGGGGGCGATGTTGCTGCTGCTGTTGTTGCTGTTGCTGTGTGATCCCAATTGAGTCATTTTCAGGCAAGTTACCTGCAAATTGAATCATTTGCAGGTAACTTGTCGGCACCGGGATATCTCTCCGAGTGTCTCTTCCTGGGATCTGGTTGCATCTCCGAGGTTGCAAGCAACTCCTGCTGCCGGACAGTGGTGGCTCCGCCGCTGCGCGTGACTGCTGCCTGTAATCCAGCCCCGTGGAGGCAGCAGCTTCGGGGGTTGGAGGATCATGGTGTGAAACTCCCTTCCCGTGGGCGTCAAGGAGATGCCGTAGACCTTTTGCTCGCCAGGAGAATGCGGTGCAGCAAGCGGACTAATTCGCCATCCATTTCCATCTGTTCGGGGATAGAGTGTTGCCCCCTCGCTCGCACTGCGGGGTTTCTTCGGGTCCTCTGGGTTCCCTCCGCATGTCTAATAAACAACTCATTAATTGGCTGAAAACATCTTAAAATAAAAGCCCAGTGTGTGGCGGCTGTGGCAGGGCCACTCCTGAGAAGTTCTTTCGTGGAGTAAATAAGTATATAAGACGTGTGTGTGTTTATATTGTTATTACATTTGTTAGGGACAGAAAATCTGGTTTTCTATCGTTGGTGCGGCGCTTCCTTATTCACCACCGCGCGAGATGTCGTTACGCCAGATCGCGATATCCTATTTGCGTGTCAAAGACAAAGCTCCCCCGTGTAGCCTTAACAGACTGTTGGGGCAAGTGCTGTTAGCGAGTGGCACCTATGGAGGCCGGCACGGCACACGAGGGGGCTGTTGGTGGCCACCACCACACCCGGCCGCCTTTGTCTCCCTCGTGGTGAATTTCACACACTGCAACCAAGTACTCATTTGAGGTTGAGTCGACCAAGGGGAAGCCCAGGACCGGTGCAGGCAACCGCCGCTTGTGTTGGTTGGCCGTGAGCGGAAATGGAGCTCAGGTGAATGCCAGGTTCGTCGAGCAGTGCGCTAACCGCCGCCACACCCACAACAATAACCACCTTAGTGGCGGTGACGTCACCACGGCGCTCGTGCCAGGCTAGGTGCACTTTGAGGCCACGTGAAGTGTCGAACGCCCGCTGGCAAGAGGTCACGGAATGGACCCAGGTGCCACGGGTTGACTGCCTGAGATGAATGCGTTGACTGGCCGATGCACCACCTGTGCCCCCTACCGTGCCAACTCTCTGCGTTTTATCGACCCGGCGCCCCGCTCGTTGTTGTGAGCGTCGCTCCTCCGCCCTCCGTTGTTGTTGGAGGGCGACTGCCTCCAACTGCTCAGCGGCATCCTTCACGAGCCTCCTCCACAGAGGCCGATCTTGACACCGCTGGCACCAGTCATCGGCAAGTCCAATCAGCTCCCCCACATCCTTCTGTAACCGCATCAGCTCCATCTCTTTTTTTGCCCGTCTATCCCCCTCGATCCGGCCGAAGAGAGCTGCTTGGCCATGCGGTGGCTACATGAAACCAGCCAAGGCAGCCACGCTTGCCGAAGTAGCTCACCGATGGGACTGTGTCCACATCCACTCTCAACTCTGATCCGGTCCGGTTAAACCCAGGGTGGATCGTGGGCAGGGCCAGCCGGAATGTTTCAAACCGGCGCGCGGATTAACCACATTGAAAATATGCACAGAGACGAAGACCCCCACGTTTATAGCCTTAAATACACACGCGGAAGACGAGACAGAGAGAGAGAGCTGTTTATATCATCGAGTAACTAAATAATGAGGCAATCGCACGAGAGAGACCTTTACCCCCCTCCACCCTTAGCGGCATCGCCGCCGCCTCCCCAGCGGGGCTGCCCCCCAGCCGGCCCCCACTGCCCCCCACTGCCCCCGACGCCGGCTCCTGGAGTCCAACCGAGGCGGTGCGGCTCCGCTGGGCTCCTCCACGAGCAGGCTGCTGCCGCTTTGCCGGCCGGGCTGCGGCGCGTGAAGAAGGAAGTACAGCAAGTAGGCTCGGCCCCGCGGCGTCGTCTCTCGCCTCTCTAGCCCCGTGCGTGTCGATCTTGAATTGTTTGTATGCGAGGTGGTGGTGGTGGGGGGTTTGTTTGATCCCACCCCAGGTTGAACTCTTGGTCCGAGTTTGGTTCCTGCTCTGGGTTTTGTCGTGAATGCCATCCACGCGGCGTTTCCTCTGGTCCCAGTTTGGACTTTTTAGTGTTGTGTCCAGATCGTGTCGAGATTGTGTACAGTATTGTGGACTGTACTGTAGTGTGTGTGTTGGCTTTGTGGTCGTGTGCAATCAGCTGCTGCTACACTGTCACTCACAGTCACTCACTCAGTCACTCACAGTCACTCACTCTGTTACTCAGTCACTCAGTCACAGTCATTCACAGTCACTCTGTTACTCACTCTGTTACTCACACAGTCATTCACTCAGTCACTCACACAGTCACTCACAGTCACTCACACAATCACCCACTCACTCAGTCACTCTGTTACTCACACACTCGCTCAGTTGCTCAGTCACTCACACAGTCACTCACACAGTCACTCAGTCACTTAGTCACTCAGTCACTCACACAGTCACTTACACAGTCACTCACACACTCACTCGACACTCACACTCGCACACTCGCACTGTCACTCACCCACTCTACACTCACACTGTCACTCACTCTACACTCACTCAGTCACTCACTCACACTGTCACTCACTCAGTCACTCACTCAGTCACTCACTCTACACTCACTCAGTCACTCACTCACACTGTCACTCACTCAGTCACTCACTACACACTGTCACTCACTCACACTGTCACTCACTCACTCTACACTCACACTGTCACTCACTCACACTGTCACTCAGTCACTCACTCACACTGTCACTCAGTCACTCACTCACACTGTCACTCAGTCACTCACTCACACTGTCACTCAGTCACTCACTCACACTGTCACTCAGTCACTCACTCACACTGTCACTCAGTCACTCACTCACACTGTCACTCAGTCACTCACTCACACTGTCACTCAGTCACTCACTCACACTGTCACTCAGTCACTCACTCACTCACTCCACACTGTCACTCACTCACTCTACACTCACACTGTCACTCACTCTACACTCACTCAGTCACTCAGTCACTCACTAACACTGTCACTCACTCACACTGTCACTCAGTCACTCACTCACACTGTCACTCAGTCACTCACACTGTCACTCACTCACACTGTCACTCTACAGTCACTCAGTCACTCACTACACACTCACTCAGTCACTCACTCAGTCACTCACTACACACTTACTCAGTCACTCACTCAGTCACTCACTACACACTCACACTCACTCACTCTCACTAACTTGCCACTCAGGCTCACTCACTGTCACTCCTGCATTCACACTGTCACGAACTGACTAACAATCACACTATCATTCACTTATTCATTGACTCCCTCACTCACTCACCCACACACACTCGCACTCACTCACACAGAACACACACTCACACACCCACCTCCGATTAGCATGGTTGGCTACGTACGGTGCGAAAGAAGTCCAACATATATACACACTCTCACACACACCTCGCTGCAGGTCACCTCACTTCACTCTCTGATTCTTTTCTCTCACTGCTCCACTCCAGAACTCCCTCCTCCCATCACCCCCCCCCCCCACCATCTCTCAACAGCAATAACCTCGCTCGCTCAGTGCAGCAAACGCAATCATTATCTCACGTTGCCGATTGCACCGTAGATCTCACAGTGCTGTTTGTCACTGGCCGCTTGTCATTGTGTGGTTCTTCGATTCACCATTTGAGTAAAACAATCTGAACGCTGCCCCCACTGCTGCGGCGAAGGTAACGACGACACCCTTGGTCTAAACAACAACAACAACCACCGTCCGCGGTGACGGCACCACCGGCGCTTGTGCCAGGCTAGGTGCACTTTGAGGGCACGTGAAGTCTCGAAGGCTCGCTGGCTGAAGACCACGGGACAGACCCAGGTGCCATGGATTGATTGACTCAGATGACTGGCAGATGCACCGCATGTGCTTCCCACTGTGCCAATTTGCTGCGTTTTATCCGCCCGGCGCTTCACTCGTTGTTGTGAGCGTCGCTCCTCTGCCCTCCGTTGTTGTTGTAGGGCGACTGCCTCCAATTGCCCAGTCGCGTCCTTCACGAGCCTCCTCCACAGAGGCCGATCGTGACAGCGCTGGTACACTCAGCTCCACATACTTCTGTTTGTGCTAAACATAACTCATCACACACACACACATTGTTTCCCCGTAATGCATTTTACACACGCGCACACACATTGCCGACCACATCCACATTATCCTGACGAAGATGTCACCCACCCGTCCCGCCCAGAGTGGCATCGCGTTCTCTGTTACTAAAGAATAAAAAAAAACGAGTGAGCGAGCGAGCGGGGCGGTGGTGCAGCGGTGAGCGCGCTGCGCTATGAATCCAGGCACCAGAGTTTGATTCCCGCTCATGGCCAGCACCAGTGACGATTATCCGAACCAGTCCTGGGCCTTGCCTACGTAGTTTCGGCCTCAAACGAGTATTGTACCTGGTGCGGCGCGTGAACATCGCCACTGGGAGGCAAAGGCGGCCGGGCGTGGTGCTGGCCACGCTCCCCCTCGTGTGGCGTTCCGGCCTTGATCGGTGCTCCTTGCGAAGAGCACTTGCCCCAAAAAGCCTGTTCAGGCTATACGGGGGGGGGGGGGATATTTTGTCTTGTGAGTAAGCGTATGGGTGTGTATGCGAGTGAGTCAGTGTGAGTGTATGAGTGTGATTTTTATAATGTCAAACTGAGTTTCCATAGAATAATGGTCAGCACTCTGAAACCTACAGTCTGGATAACTCGATCTCCAGACAAGGCACGGGACACACATCTCCGCTCACCGCCCCACTCCCCCACGCCCCCACTCCCCGCCACCATACCAGTCCACCCAGCGGTGTCAATGGGCGCGGTGGTGGTCTAACGTGGAAGAGTAGGCCAAATGCACCCTCTAATAGTTCTCTCTCACGGAGGGTGCCCCCTTCCTGCCAGCAGTGGCGTGAGCAAAGAATTGTAGCTGTGCGCCTTTACCTTTGCCTGATTGTATTAATTCACAGCCCCTTGGTCGATGCACTGCTGGATGAAGGCGCCCGCCATGTCAGTCACGCTCGTTGTTCCACCGTGCTTCACCACGCTGGTCAGTGCGCGGTCGGTGAGCGAGGGGGGACCAGCTCGGCTCTTGTGCCTGCGAGAGCCGCTGATGTTCGCCGTAGCCGGGAAACCGAATACTCCGGCCGTGCCGCGTCCGTTATCCGAGTGTGCCCTGTAGTTTGGTCAATTGCCCGATCAGCGTCCATTACCCGCTCGGAAGGCCACCCGCAGTCGCGTCTCGCGTCAAACCTGTGACGTGTAAGTCGGCACGACCGCTACCACGGCCGTCCCCCGGCGAAAAACCCAGAGAGTTCGGAACCTGACGCGGTCCTGGCATCACGGTGAGGGGTGTGTGTGTGTGTGGCCTTTCTGAGGTGGATTAAGCCTCTAATGAGTACCTGGTGCGGTGTGTAAAGATGTATGTACGTGTATGTTGAACTTCTTTAGCCCCGTACGTAACCAACCGGGCTAATCGGAGGTGCAGGGAAGGACAACAAACTAAACACAAAAATCTGTTCTGAAGAAATTAGTTTTCAATCTAGTAACCCATAGACACACAGACACATAGAGACTCGGTGACCCATCGAGATACATGGAGACACGTAGAGATGCACAGACTCGTATACATAGTGACCCATAGAGATAAATAGAGATTCATTAAAGACAGGCCACAGCAGTGCGATTGTGGCCACACTAGCCAAGATATGGACCGTGGAGTAAACCCACTGCGGTCTGCGCTCCTTCAACGGAGGAGGTTGAGGAACAGCGACACGGACTCTCTCTGTCTGCTGAAGCCCTCTCGTCGTGGCGAGCAGCAGCAGCAGCAGCAGGCCTCGACACTGGCATCGAGCTCCTGGAACCGAGCTCCTGGAACCACGTTGCTGCTGCTGCTGCTGTTGTCGCCATCACACGGCAAGAAGAGAGTTTACTTCTGAGAGAGCCTCGCCGAGTCCCAACGTTCTCTCGTCGAGGACGGTTCCTGCCACATCGGGATTCCCGGCCTCGTTCATTCGCGAGCGTTTTGGTGCGAGGAACCCGGACAACCCCGGAGAAAACCTTCTGGGCGTACGAGACGAAGGGAGGGGTGGGGTGGGGGGGGGGGGTGCAGATGGACGGGGGGGGGGGGGAGTAACACTCAAAAGCTCTGCACAAATGGATTCAATAATCCATTATTGTCCTGCCGTAAGCTGGCCACCGCACGGCCCGTGCCACAGTAGCACCCGGTTTTTTCACTGCTCCCGCGTACCAACCCGGGCTCAGCGGCTGCTTAGCCTCTGAGATCTGATGCGACGGGCCGCAGGTAAAAATATGTGGATACGTTAAATAAAGAAATAAATGCCCAGCTCAAGGTGGTTTGGTCGTGTGTGTGCGTGATTGCATCTGTGTGTACGCGTTTGTGTGTGTGCGCGCATGTGTGCGTGTCCGTGTGTAGGTGTTCCGCTGCGTGCGAGTGTAGACAAGTGTTTCCGTGTGTCTCTCCGTGTGTCTCTCCGTGCGTGTCCACTCGGACGATGCTATCTATGCCTATGCCTGTCTCGTGTGTGAACTAAGATCGGTGGCGCCTTGTTTAGCGCACTGCGCTACGAACCTGGGCGCCCGAGTTAGATTCTCGCTCACGGCCAAGAACTGTGATGATTATCTGAACCGGTCCTGGGCCTCCCTTGGGTTGACTCAGCCTCATATGGGTGTGATGTTTAAACATCGCCACTGGGAAGACAAAGGTGGTCGGGCTTGGTGTTGTCCCTCCACCCGTTCGTGTGCCGTGCCGGCCTTCATCAGCGCTCGTCAAAAACAGCACTTGCCCCAACAGTCTGTCAAAGGCTATACGGGGGGATCTTTGTGTGTGTTCACACCATGAATTATTGTGTGTGTGTGTACGCACATTAATGACTATCTGCTAATCTACTGTATACACACGCACACACACACAGATATATGCAGGATGTGCAACGTGCCTTCTCTACGCATTCTTTGACGGCGCCTGCCCCACGTGTTTAAGATTTCTGCTCAACCCGTTTTGCCGGCGCCCCTGGGCTCATGTGCTGTACCTGTCGGCACAGGTGCTGTTTGCGAGCGCCTATTAAGGGCGGCGCGGCGTGCGGAGAGGGAGTCGGTGTGGCCAGCGCAGCAGCCGCGCCCAGGCCGCCCACGGATCGCACGCCACACCAGGTACTTGCTTTGCCGCGGTCTAGGCGAGTACTGGGGGGGGGGGGGGTTTAGGCTGAGTGGACCTAGGGGGAGGTTCGTGTCAAGTTCAGATGCACGATTGATGTGCGCGTCACGGGTCAAGAGTGGAACTCGGTCGGCTGTAGCCCTTTAACAGGCTGCTGGGGCGAGTGCTGTTCGCGAGCGCCTATTAAGACCGGCACGGCACACGAGGGGGTGGGTGGTCAGCACCACGACCTGCCGCATTTGTCTCCCCGGTGGCGATGTTTACACACCGCATCTGGTACTCATTTGCGGCTGAGTCGACCTAGGGGAGGCCCAGGACCGGTTCAGATATTACCTGCCGCTGGTGTAGGGTTGTGAGCACGAATCGAACCGGGGGTCGTGCCAGATTCGCATAGGGCAGTAAAGCGCTAACCACTGTGCCACCGCTCCCCACCAAACAGGGAACGTACCCACGCACGCACGTACCCAAACACACACACACCGGCGACTCTTGTGCCAGGCTAGGTTCACCTTGAGGCCTCTCCCTCTCCACGCACACAGACGACACGTGACGACACGCGCGTACACGTGACGACACGCACGTACACGTGACGACACACGTGTACACGTGTGACGACACGCGTGTACACGTGTGACGACACGCGTGTACACGTGTGTCATCACGTGTTGCGTCGCACAGGTAGCTGACACACAGCAGCCTCAGGGTCGCATTCCATCCCAACACATTCGAGGGGGGGGGGGGTGTGGAGGGCAGTGGTGCGGGGGAGGGGTGTGGGGGATCTCTGGGGGTCTGGGCTAACGTTCAAGTTGATGCGGGGGAGGTGTGGGTGGGGGTATTAACTGATGGGGCAGGGAGGATAGTACAGCAAGTCGGTTGTAGAGGCCGGGCTGCCAGTGCTGGGCCAGTTTGGGTGGTGGCTCTCTCCACCGCTGCGCCACCGCTCCCCACACTTGGCACCGCACAGCCCCACAAGGACCATCACGGGGCTCCATCCTCGCACTCGCTCCACACAGACGTCGCACAGACGTCGCACAGACGTCGCACAACACCACCGCCACCACCACCGCCGCACACCCAATGGAACATACACTCAGGGGCACGCGATGACGTCACCACAGCGTTTGTGCCAGGCTAGGTGCGCTTTGAGGCCACTTGAAGTGTGGAGGGCTCGCTGCTGGGAAGGTTATGCGACATACCCAGGTGGTTTTGGGTCGACTGACTGAGATGACTGCCAGATGCACCACCTGTGCTCCCTACTGTGCCAACTTGCTGCGTTTTAGCATTGCATATAATCACATACGTACACTCACAAACACGCACAAACACACACACAGACACGCACACACACACAGACACAGACACACAACCCAGTCCCCTCGCACCTCCTGCTCCCCGGCCCCCCACAACCCCACCTGTGCCCCCCACTCCCCTTACACCCTCCGCACACGCCACACTTCCCCTGCACCCCCACACTCCCTCCTCCCCGTATACCCCCCCAGCCCCCCCCCACACCCCACAGCCCCCCCCACACCCCCCCCCACACCCCCCCACACCCCCCCCACACCCCCCCACACCCCCCCACACCCCCCACACCCCCCAGCCCCCCCTCACACCCCCCCCACACCCCCCCGCTATCGGCGCGGCGCAGCGGTGCTCCTGCTTCCCCGTGCCTATCGCTGCTGCACACACTTCCCAAACACGCCCCGCGCGCGTGTGTGTACACGTGTGTGTGTGTGTGTACACGTGTGAGCGTGTGTGTGTGTACACACACTTCCCAAGCACGCCCCGCGCGCGTGTGTGTACACGTGTGTGTGTGTACACGTGTGTGTGTGTGCGTGTGTACATCACACTTCCCAAGCACGCCCCGCGCGCGCGCGTGTGTGTATGTGTGCTTGTGTGGACCCGGCGTGCGTGCTCGTGTGTGTACATTCTGCGTGTGTGTACACGTGTGTGCGCGTGTGTACACGTGTGTGCGCGTGTGTACACGTGTGTGTGTGTGTGTACACGTGTACGGAGTTCGTGAATCGTAATAGTATTGCGCTTGTGCGCTGTTGGCGACATCATTATCACATGGCTGCAGGGCGGTCATCGCGAAGGAAGTAGCTGCTGTGTTTGACGGAGGGGTAGCGTGTCGCTCATCCACTCGCTACCCACCTGATCATTCACTCGCTCAACCACCTAACCACTCAGTCACCCTCATCACTCATTAATCCACTCACCTACCCACCTGATCATTCACTCACTCAACCACCCAACCACTCACTTAGTCCCCTTGTCACTCATTAATCCACTCACCTACCCACCTGATCATTCACTTACTGAACCACTCACTCACCTACTTGCTCATCCACTCAATCGATGGTACATTGTGGTATTGCCGCTATAGTTCTTTGAGAGCAGGGTGATCATCACGAAGTAAGGTGCCGCTGTGTTTCACAGACACAGCCCGCGGTCGTTTCAAGGTCGAGGGTGATGTCGCTGCTCCGTGTGTGATCCAAAGTGAGTGATTTTTCGGTGTAATTTTTTCCAATTTGGCAAATTTGGACCATGACGCTGGCACACAACGGTCGAATTCCCGTTTTCACTGACGTCACGGGACCTTCAGCGTCCACTGCGAGTGAAGCAAACGGCGCAGTTGGTATTTTACGGTTTATACAAACCACCGCAAGTGTTAACCGGGGCGGCCCACCAGGGATGAACCGCGAACCTCTGCAGCGAGTGGCGAGCGCGCCACCGCTGGGCCACGTCGGTGAACATTAGACCTGGGGAAAGTACGAATTGTAACCGTGTCTCGTGATGGGTTACGCTCATCTGCGCACACACACACAGTGTACACGCGTGCACGTTTGTGGGGAGCGGTGGTGCAGTGGTTAGCGCACTGTGAACCCTGCCATCCGAGTTTGATTCTCGCGCTCGGGTGGTGAGGTGTGCGCACCGCGGTGGGGAGATGTTGACTACCTCACGTGGTATACATGAGGTCGTGGGTTCTATCCTGATACCTGTATACTTGGAGTTTGTGTGTTCTCCCCGTGGTCGCGTGGATTTTTTTTCCCCGGGATCTCCGGTTTTTCCATCCACACTTAGAATCGTGGGTTTGGAGTATTTGGCTGCGCTAAATTTCCACGTGATAATCCACTTCGTTTGTGGCCAGGTTGCTTCTGAATAAGGGCTATGTAGCTCAGTGGGCCTTACCTGGTAAAATAAACAATAGTTTTAAATAGCTTAGCTTAAACATTGGTGGTGAATGGCATCAGACCCTGCCCTGGAGTTACCCTAGATCGACTCGACCTTAAATGAGTATCCGGTGCGGTGTGGTATAAACATCAGCACTCGGGAGATAAAGGCGGCCGGGAGTGGTTGCTGGCCACAATACTCACTCGCTCATTCCCCGTGCTGACCTTAATAGGTGCTTGCTAACAGCGCTTGCCTACACGTGTTTACTATATGCACATGTGTGTGGAGTGGTGTGCTGTGCGTTTTTTGTGTGTGGTTGTGGGTGGAAAGTGTATGGAAAATGTGTTCAAACGTGCGTGTTAGTTATGGGTGTGTGTGTGTAGACGCTATGTCCACCCAACACTTGAGTGTGAGTGTTTGGGGAGCGATGGCGCAGTGGTTAGTGCACTGTGCTAAGAACCCGGCCGACCGGAGTTTGATTCCCGCTTACGTGCATAATCGATGGCAGTGAATATCTGAACCGGTCCTGAGCCTCCCCTAGTTCGACTCAGTCTTAAAACAAGTACCTGGTGCGGTGTGTAAACATCAGCACTGGGGAGACAAAGGTGGCCGGGCGTGGTGCTGGCCACCCATCCCCTGATGTGGCGTGCCGGCCTTCATAGATGCTAACAGCACTTGCCCCAACAGTCTGTTGAGGCTATACTGGTGCTGTTTGTCTTAATCTTTGTGTCGAGTAGGAGAGAGGGTAAATTGAATTTGCAGTGCTGCTGATGGTGGTATTGGTGACGATGTTACTGATAATGCTGCTCTAATGCTGCTGCTGCTGTTGATGCTGCTGCTGAAGTTGATTATGATGTAGATAATGTTTTTGCTGCTGAATTGGCTGCTGCTGCTGAATTATCTGCCGATGATTGTTCCTGCTATAGATCATGATTGTGGTCATGACGATGATGCTGCTGATGATGTTGATACTGATAATGCTGCTGTTGAAGATGATGGTGAGAATGATGATGATGATGCTGCCGATGATGATGCAAGGTCTGTTCCATCTCTCCACGTGCCCGTGGACTCATCTCACTCTGCGGCTCTCAACAAGGAAGCGAGACCCCCATTAAATTATTAATCGTGTTCCACTAAGTGATGGTGGGTGGGGAGTGGTCGTGGTGGAGAGGGAGAATGTAACGAATAGTGATGATGATGATACACATGTATGTTGACCTTCTTTCACATGGTACATAGCCAACCATGCTAATCGGAAGTTGGGGTGATGATGACGATGGTTGTGATGCCGATGATGGGGGTGGTGATGACGATGGTGGTGGTGATCACGACGATGATGGCTATGGTGGTGATGACGATGGTGGTGGTGACGATGGTGATCACGATGATGATGGTCATGGTGGTGATGACGACAACGCTTTTTGACCGAGGCAGAAGCAGTCACTTAATTTCCGGAACGCTTTCGGTGAGTGGAGGAGAAGAGTATGGATTATAATTGGCGGCATAAGGCACTGCCACTAGATTAGTACAAGGCGTGCCTATGCCATAATTAACGTACCATATATATTTTCATTATCGTGAATTTGAAATCAGCGATATATATCAAGATGTTTATTTCGTTCTTTTTCCATGCATGTTGATGTGGTGTGGCCAAATCCATTCCCGGAACAGGGTTTCGGATCTCTGCCGTTGCAGTGAAAGCATGGGGGGGGGGGGCGGGGGGGCGGGGGTGGTGGGGGGGAGTTGTGGTGAGGGGGGGAGGTGCAAGAGCCCTCGACAATGACATTGGAGAAGGAAACGTTTTATTATATTGAGGCCATTGACGCAATACACGTGTTCTGCCACGCTCGCCTTCCTGCTGGTGCTGTCAGCGAGCGCCTGTTAAGGGCGGCACGGCGCGCACATGTGGGGAGCGCGGTGGGGGGGGGGCAGTGCCACGTCCCGTCCGCCTTTGTCTCCCCTCCCCACCACCACCCAACTGCTCGACAAAGACAAAGATCCCCCGTATAACCTTAACAGACTGTTCGAGCAAGTGCTGTTAGCAAGCACTTATGAAGGCCGGCACGGCACATGGAAAGGGCGGGTGGCCAGCACCACGCCAGGTACTCATATGAGGCTGAGTCGACCTAGGGGAGGCCCTGGACTGTTCAGATAATCGCCACTGGTGTTGGCCGTGAGCGGGAATCGAACCCGGGTAACCAGGTTCGTAGCGCAGCGCGCTAACCGCTACACTACCGCTCCCCATACACACACACACAGAATCATACACACAGATGAACACACAGTACACACACTCCCTTATCACCCCTCCCCCAGGAGTTAGACCTCCCCTAGAAGCCAAGTGGTACCTTGCTAATCCCATCATCACGATCATCATCGCCCATAACCCATTACATCACCCATTACATCATCCATTTCTCATTACCCATCACCCATCATAGCACTCATCACCATCGTATATTTCCCATGACCCATTCCCCATCACATCACCCACCATCACCCATCATATCATTATCCATCACGATATTCTGATCTCCCACCACGATCGCCTACCCCACCGTCCCAGTTACTACCCACACACATCGTCACCATCACAATAATGCATCGCACGCTACTTCACGCCCATCACCGCTACCATCACCTAACCCCCATAACTCATGACCATCATCAAAGACAAAGATCCCCCGTATAGCCTTACCAGACTGTAGGGGCAAGTGTTGTTAGCGAGCACCTATAAAGGCCGGCATGGCACATGAGGGGGTGGGTGGCCAACACCACGCCCGGCCGCCTTTGTCTCTCTCGTGGCGAAATTTACACATCGCACCAGGTTCTCAATTGAGGCTGAGTCGACCTAGGGGAGGCCCAGGACCGGTTCAGGTTAATGACCACCATCATCATCACCACCACCATCACCACACACATTACCCTTCTATTACCCGTAGCTCAAAAAGCCACCGTCACAACCACCGCCTTCGAACATCTTCGCTGGCTCCCTCATCGCACGGCCCGCACGGCACAGACTTCTTCTGCTGCTGCTCCACGTGGGGGGAGGGGTGTGGGGGGGGGGGGGGGTTGCCCCCCCCCCCCGCTGTGTCCGCGTGAACAGAGCCCCTACAACCGATGCAGGAGACGCCCCTCCTGCTTCAGCAGCAGCAGTGGAATCATTTCCCCCGCGTGAATTATGAATGCGGCGGCGCATTTAGTGGGGGGGGTGCAGAGGGCCGGGGGTGTGGGGTGCTGAGTGCGATGGGAGGGTGCTGAGTGCGAAGGGGGGGGGGTGCTGAGTGCGAAGGGGGCGGGGTGCTGAGTGCGATGGGGGGGTGCTGAGTGCGATGGGGGGGTGCTGAGTGCGATGGGGGGGGTGCTGAGTGCGATGAGGGGGGGTGCTGAGTGCGATGGGGGGGGTGCTGAGTGCGATGGGGGGGGTGCTGAGTGCGATGGGGGGGGGTGCTGAGTGTGATGGGGGGGGGGGTGCTGAGTGCGATGGGGGGGGTGCTGAGTGCGATGGGGGGGGTGCTGAGTGCGATGGGGGGGGTGCTGAGTGTGATGGGGGGGGTGCTGAGTGCGATGGGGGGGTGCTGAGTGCGATGGGGGGGTGCTGAGTGCGATGGGGGGGGGTGCTGAGTGTGATGGGGGGGGGTGCTGAGTGCGATGGGGGGGGGTGCTGAGTGCGATGGGGGGGGGTGCTGAGTGCGATGGGGGGGTGCTGAGTGCGATGGGGGGGGTGCTGAGTGTGATGGGGGGGGGTGCTGAGTGCGATGGGGGGGGTGCTGAGTGCGATGGGGGGGTGCTGAGTGCGATGGGGGGGGGGTGTGCTGAGTGCGATGGGGGGGGGGGTGTGCTGAGTGCAGGTTTGCTGGGTGCATGGTTCAGGGATGAGGATGTGAAGTTCGTGGTGCTTGGTGCGCTGGGCGTGCAGAGCGCGCGCGTGTGGAGAGCGGCCTTTGGAGGCGTTCGCGAACAACACTTGCTCCTACAGTCTGTGCAGGCTACACGGGGGTTCTTTGTCTTTGGGGAGCGGGAGTGTAGCGGTTAGCGCTACGCTGCTCTGCAAACCCGGCGACCCGAGTTCGATTCCCGCTCACGGCCAACACCGGCGACGATTATCTCAACCGGTCCTGGGCATCCCCTAGGTCGACTCAGCCTCAATTGAGAACCTGGTGCGATGTATAAAAACATCGCCATTGGGGAGACAAAGGTGGCCGGGCGTGGTGCTACTCGCTTCCAGCGCTTGCCCCAACAGTCTGTTGAGGCTAGACGGGGGATCTTTGTTTTCTGTGCCCACCGTCCAGGATGGGGAGGAGTTTGTGCTGTGGGTAAGGGGTGCTGGGTGTTGTTGAGAGCTGCCGGACGCTGCCTGGTGCAGGGTGGTGTTGGGTCGCTTGTGCTGGGGCCGGTTGGGGGTGCAGGGGAGGCGTTGAGGCTGTGACTGGCTTAATGATCAACACGGAGGGGGGCGGTGATGATTTAACAGAGAACAAAGGCAGATGCCCCTGCTTCAGCATCCAACGCGAACCCCATCACGAACCCCCATCCACAACCCTTACCCCATCGCTAACTCCATCGCTAACTCCAACCCTTACCCCACCTCTAACCCCATCCCTAACATTAACCCCTAACCCCATCCATAACCCTAACCCCCTACACCTAACGTTAACCCCATCCCTAACCTCTATCCCTACCCCTAATCCCACCCATAACCCCCACCCCTACCCCCGTCTCTAACTCACGGCCCGGCCACCCCGTGGCTGGTCCCCCCTCTCTGCTCCCCAGCGCTGGGCCTGTGGCTGGGTGGGCGATGCCTCCTTTGTTTTGCTTCGTCCCCAACGTCCCCCCCCATTCCCCTCTTTCACACCCCCCCCCCCACGTCGAGTGCCCCCCGGCTGCCCATTCCATCTCCCTTGGTCCCCCCCTCTCTCCTGTGTAATCTCTCCACTCTCTCGTCCACCCCTCTGTCTCCACTCTCTCCCCTCCCCTCCCTCTCTCTCCACTCTCTCCTTTCTCACGCCTCTGTCTCTTCTTTATCTTCTCCGACTCTCCCGTCAACCCACCTCCCCCTCTCCCCTCTGTCCCTTCTCGCTCCCTTCTTTCTCTCCCCTCTCTCTCTCCCCCCCTCTCTCTCCCCCCTCTCTCTCCCCCCTCTCCCATTTCTCCCACATGCTCTCTTTCCCCCCCCCCCCCCATTTTTACCCTCTCTCTCTCCCCCCTCTCTCTCCCCCCTCTCTCTCCCCCGTCTCTCTCCCCCTCTCTCTCCCCCCTCTCTCTCCCCCCTCTCTCTCCCCCCTCTCCCCCCTCTCTCACCCCCTCTCCCATTTCTCCCACATGCTCTCCCCCCCCATCTCTCCCCTCTCTCTCTCCTCTTTCTCCTACTCGCATCTCTTCCCTCCTCCCACCCATCCCCGTCTGTGTTTCATCTCTCGCTCATCACTCTCTCCCCACCCCCTCTCACGCTCTCCCTGCTCTCCCCTTTGTTGCTGGGCGGTGATTTCACACCCGAGCCCCCCCCCCACTGCCCACCCCCCCTACCCCACCCCCCTTCCCCGTGTTCACGCCTCGCTCACTCTCTTATTCCTGCTCAGCTCGGCTTGAGCCGATCGCAGTTTACGCTGTGCAGGTTTCCCGCGGTTGCGCCGGCGCGTCGCTCTCGGCTTCCCGACGTTTCGCTCGCTCCACGTGCCCCGGGGAGCTTTCTTGGCACGTGGGGCCGAAACGTCGGACATCGTGCCCAACCGCGCGCGTACGGTACAAGCACGCCCCCGAAGAGACGCTGACCGATGGCGGGTCGGCATCCGGGGCGCCTCGCGGCGAAAACTCCACCGCTCCACTCCGGTGGTGGAGTTCGCTGCTCCAAACGCCGGCGACCCGAGTTTGATTCCTGCACGCGACCAACATTGGTTGACGAATATCTGATCTGGTTCTGAGCCTTCCATAAGTTGGCTCGGCGTCTAAACGTGAATCCCCGGTGCGGTGTGCAAACTTCGCCACCGGGGAGACAAAGACATCTGGGAGTGGTGCTGGCCCCCCACCCACCCACTTGCGTGCCGTGCCAGCGTTCATTTGTGCTGCTCGCTAACAGCACTTGCCTGTTAAGGCTATGCGGGGGACCTTTGTCTCTGTAGGATCTTCGTGGGGCTGCAATGTGGCCTGGCTGTAGCACGTTCTGTCGCTCTTTGCAGACGTTCAATATTCGACCCCGGTGGGCCGCCCTGGTTAATACTGCCACGATAACAACACCACTACCGCACGCCGCCTGCTTCACTCATAGTGGTCGTTAAAGATGCAGTTGACGTCGTTCGCAAGAGGACACCATCGTGCGTCGCCGGCTAAAACCACGCCGCTGGACTCTGCTGTGCCACAGTTGGTGCTTTATCCGCCGCGGGCGATAGCGAGTGATGATGGGTTCTGTCTGTCCTGCGTCACGTCCTGAGCGGTGGCACGGTGGTTAGAGCAGTTACATCGCACCAGGAATCGGTTATTTTGAATTGCAGTACACACACACACACAGCAGTCATCGCCCCCTACTGCGGGAACTCGGCAGGAGCCACCTGAAATCAGGACAATAATTAAAATAATAAAAACGTCAACATGAAACTGTGCACCACCGCCGCACGGCGTCCGCTCGTTGTTCTCGTGGCGAGAGAGACGACGACTCGGGAGGCGCCCGGAGGAGGAGGAAACCGCCGCGGACGGGCGGGAAGGCAGCAGCAGCCGCTCGGCAGTGAGCCGGCGTGACCAACATTTGCCCACGTTGAGGTGTTGTCGGCCAAATGAGTGAGTGTTTACGTGTGGGAGGAAAACTGGAGCGCCCGGAGAGAACCCACGCTTGAGAGCGAGGGGGAAACACTCGATCCAGTACGGACGGGACAGCCGGAGCCCACATTTTTGCTGTACCTCCTCCTCCTGGCGAGCCAGGGTACGGCTCCTCCTCGACGCCCACGGGAGAAGGGAGTTTCACGGCATCTGTGTGCAATCCACCAACCCTCGCTGCTGCCTCCACATGGTGCTGGAGTACAGGCAGCCTCGTACGGCAGCACGGCCGCCGCCACCGCCGCACGGAAATGAGTCCGCAGGAATTGGCGAGAGGCTTTCCTGGGTAAACGAGCGGAATCGTGACGAGGATGATGATCGTTATCTTGTCGGTGGTGCTGATGTCAATTCTGCTGTTGTCGGTGGTGAATGCAGCGGACCGCAGGGAGAGAGGCATTCGTTCCTGAGCCACAACACCGCTGCCACCACCACCACGCCGCCGCCGCCGCGTGGTGATGAGCTGGCGGTGGCCGCGGCGCCGGCGTGGGGGAGGCGGTGCGGCAGCGGCGCGAGCGAGCGGGCGGGCGTGAGGGATGAGCGGCGCCTGCCCAGAGTTCACCCCGCAGACCTGGAGGCCCTCCAAGTGCAGCAGCTGCTTCAAGCCCCGCGCGATGCACGAAGCAGCAGCAGCAGCAGCAGCAACAACAACAGCAGCGCAGCAGCAGAAGCAGGTGAGTCGCAGGAGTATTGGGAAGAGTAGCAACAGCAGTAGCAACATGTATGTGTCAGTTTAACATGTAGGCTTTCGCGACCAATATTATTCATAATAAAGGTTTTTGGGTTAGATCGCGTTATTTCTAAATGTGTCGTAACCCTCCACCATCCGACACGGCCAATCAGCAAAATAAAGTGTCACGTTGACAAAAGACAATTAGTTCACTACTTTAGCCCACCGGTGTGTTGAAGAGTGAATCCACAACATTTACAGTTTGAATACGACGTTTCGCTAGATTTGGTACAGTACACAAAATTCAAAAACTAGTATCTTGCACGAAAGACGAATTACCTAAATTATCAACAGGTGTATATCGGATTAATTGTTTATGTGGCAGATGCTATATTGGACAGACGGGACGTAACATCAGCATAAGACTAAAAGAACATCAGAGAAATATTAAATTATCTCAAACACAACTGTCGGCAGTGGCAGAACATGCTTGTCACCAAGGACACTCAATTGATTTTGATAACGTTGAAGTGTTGTGTAAAACTAATTATTACTGGCAAAGACTAATTGGAGAATCCATTGAAATTGAGAGAAACAGAAATAACTTTAATCGTTCTGATAGCTATAGGCTTAGTGCGGCTTGGAAGCGTATTATTAAATAATACATATTACAATCCTTATAGGGGAAACACATATTAATTAACGGATTACTAATGTGCATATAATCACAATAACACACATTACAACTAATTACTAATCTACAACTCATTACTAATCATAACCATTGACTGATTACCAATCGATTATATAATTACAATAACCCCGCTCCGCCTCAAATCACTGCACCTGAAATGAGTTAATTGATGATGTCACCCTGCTGCTCTATTTAAGACCGAGAGCAAGTGAGGGCTTTACCATCCTGGCAAATTGCCCGATGATGCTGGATGTAATTACCAGCGAAACGTCGTATTCAAACTGTAAATGTTGTGGATTCACTCTTCAACACACCGGTGGGCTAAAGTAGTGAACTAATTGTCTTTTGTCAACGTGACACTTTATTTTGCTGATTGGCCGTGTCGGGTGGTGGAGGGTTACGACACATTTATAAATAACGCGATCTAACCCAAAAACCTTTATTATGAACATGTATGTGTGTTTGTTGAATTTCCTTCGTGCCGTTCGTAGCCAACCGTGCTCACCGGAGGATGCTAGGGGAGTTGGTATGGGGGAGGCGGAGGGCGGGGGTGCACAGGGTGTGTGTTGTGTGCCTGTGTGTACGTTTGTGATTGTATGCAATGCTAAACTGCACAGTAGGGAGCACAGGTGGTGTATCTGGCAGTCATCTCAGTCGGCCAACCTGTAACCACCCGGGTCTGTACCATACCGTGTTACCTTGCCAGCAGCGAGTCCTCCACACTTCACGTGGCCTCAAAGTGCACCTAGCCTGGCACAAGCGCTGTGGTGACATCACTGCCACTTGGTGGCGAATGGTGGCCGTAGTTGATGTATGTGTGCGTTAGTGCGTGCCTCTCACTCACTGACTCGCTTCACCCGTTCACACAAGACAAAGAAAAAGATCCCCCGAATAGCCTTAACAGACTCTTGGGGAAAGTGCTGTTAGCGAGTAGCAGCACCTATGAAGGCCAGGCTGAGTCGACCTCGGGGAGGCCCAGGACCGGTTCAGATAATCGTCACCGGTGTTGGCCGTGAGCGGGAATCGAACTCTGGTCGCCGGCTACGTAGCGCAGCGCGCTGACCGCTACACTACTGCTCACCATACCGCTCACCATAAGTGGATACACATACACGCACACAGAGACTCGCATACACACAGCACCACCACGCTTGGCCGCCTTTGTCTCCCCGGTGCCGATGTTTACACACCGCACCAGGTGCTCATTTAAGTCGACCTAGGGGGGGGAGGTCGAGGCCACCCGGGCGGTGGCCCAGCACGGAAGCCAGATCAGCTCGTCCGCTTCCCCGCATCCACCCGGCCGGTCACAGTTGCTACCCCCCCCCACGCATGCAGGCTGGGACCCCCTCGATGGAGAACGGGGGTTCGGGGACGGGGGGCTCCGGCGAGCGGGGTAAGCGCCCCCCCGGGGTGAAGCCGCCGCTGCCCAGGAAGCCGGCGGCTGAACTGTGGACCCCTCCGAGTCCCGGTGGGGTCTCGCTGGGTCTTCGGCCGTCCCCCGTCTCTCCGCCGCCGCCGGCGTCCCCATCCCCGCTGTCGTCCCCGGCACGCGTCCCGGCCCAGAACAACAACGACGACGACGACGGCGGCGAGGATAGCGACGAGGGCACCGCCGGCGCCACGCCCAACGGGAAGCGCCGTGGCTCGGCGCCGGGCGCCGTCGCGCCGTCCGGCCTCGCGACCGCCGCCGGGGCCGACCGCGGACATCCGGCGCGAAACGACACGGACCGCAAGCAGCGATCGGCCGAGTCGCGCGGCCCGCTCGGCGGGGTCGGCGGCGGCGGCGATGGGGCCGGCGAGGCCTGGGGAGCCGGCGGTGGCGGCGTGCTGACGGCGCAGTGCAGCCGCGACAGCGGCGTGGCCGTCGAGTCCCTCGACCGCCTCGAGCTCCCCGCGGCGCCGTGGCCGAGGTCGCGGGCGGCGGACGGCGGCGGAGGCCGCGGCGCGGCCCCCGCCGCGGCCCTCGCCGCGCGCCTCTCCAGCTGCGTCTCCGACGACGTCGAGTTCCTGTCCACCACTTCGAGCTCGCTCGGTGACCTGTCCGGCGGCGAGGACGTCTCCGGGTGGCCGCTGCCGGGCCCTGGCGGCGGCGGCGGCGGCCCCCCTCGCCCCCTTCCCCTCCTCCTGCTCCTCCCCGACGACCCCCGCTCGGCTGGGAGAGGAACGGACGCCGACCACTGCAGCGTCGAGGATGGCGGCGGCAACGGAGGCGACGACGACACGGACGGCGCCGACGGTGCCGGCGGCGGTGGCCGGGCGATGCCCGTGGCGGACTTCTACCGCACGGGCGAGACACTGCAGATGGAGGACGTCGATGAGGTTGCGCTGCTGCCGGCGCCGCCGCGGGACGGGGAGTTCCGTGAGGCCTCGCTGCAGAAACCAGCGGAGGTGCGGCAGGCGAGCCGCAAGGCCGTCGCCGACATCTACCGGCCCGGCGAGCCGGCGGCGGCGACCGATCGGTCCCCGGGGCCCACATCTTCGGCGCTGACGAACGCGTCCGGCCTGACCCGACCCGGCCACCTCAAGTCTCCCACCAGACACCCCGCGTGTCCCGGGCCACCCAGAGGAGACGCATCCGCGACCGGCACCAGCACCGGCAGCAGCCACGGCAGCACCAGCAGCGGCGGTGGTCCCGGCTGGGCGATCGGCGCCGGTGCCGTAATTTTCTCCAAGTCGGCAGCGCACGGAGAGCTGGCGTCGCCGTCCGGGGAGGTCTTCTTCAACCGCGTCGGTGAGGACGGGGACGAAGAGGGGGCCTACGACCTCCTCTCGTCGTGCCACAGCTACCCCGCCGCCCCCACGCTGCCCCTCGCCGATGGCGACCCCTCCCGCGGCGCCGCGTCCCAACGCCACCGGCGCCACGAGACGTCGCGACCGCCACCCGTCTTCGCGAGGGGGCAGCTGCCTCCGCGCAGACCGCTCGCCGGGGTCACCGCCGGGGTCACCGCCGGGGTCACCGCCGGGGTCGCCGCCGTGGCCGCCGCCGGGGCCGCCGCCGGGGTTGGCAGCAGGCCGCCCCTTGAGCAGCCAGACGTGCCGGAGGACGAGCCGGCTCAGCCGCCCCCCAGGAGCCACGGCCTCCAGCTCGGGGGGCTCGGGGCCCAGCTGCAGCGTAAGCTCACGGGGCGAGGACGCGGCAAGAGCAAGGCGACGGGGGCCGCGACGGCGGTGGTGGCGGCGGCGGCGGACACCCAGCCGCCGAGGGGCGCTACCGTCAGCGCCGCCACCGCCGCCACCCTGGCGGCTGCGCCGGCACCGCCGAAGGATGAAGACGGCTCGGAGCAGCGAGCGAGGCCCAAGCGCTGGCACTCGTTCCGGGGGCTGTTCCGGTGGGGCCGGCGCGGTGAGGAGGCGGCCGGCTCGGCGGGGGCCGACGGAGAAACTTCATCTTCCCCGCCACCGCCACCCCGGTGGAAGATCGGCATGGTAATTACAACGGTTGCTGTTGTGGTTGTGTTTGCCGAGGTGACGGCATTGTGATGGCATGTGGCCACACAGCAGAGCCTTGTTTTAGATCATTTGCGGTTCGAGCCCAGCGGCCACCCCAGTAAATACGGCCAGGTAAATTGAACGGTAATACGCGTCGTGTGGTGCTCGGCGTATCTGTGCACCTGTGTCTGTGTGTGTACGCCTCCGTGTGTGTCCTAGCGCACGTGTGCGTCACCCCCAGGGGGGGCGGTAGTGTAGCGGTTAGCGCGCTGCGCTTCGAACCCGGTGACCCGTGGTGTTGGCCACTCACCCCCCACCTCGTGTGCCGTGCGGGCCTTCATCGGTCCTCGCTAACACCACTTGCACCAACGTTCTGCTGAGGCTACACGGGGGATCTTTGCCCTTTGTCCTGTCACCCCCAGGTGAAGTCTGGCCGCCTGGGCCTGTCTCGCTCTGTGGAGAGGCTCCACTCATCCGGTCCACCCGAACACCCGGAGCGGAGCGGCCCTGGCCGGGCCTGGACTCCCGCTCGCCCGACTCCCTGCTCGCCGCTGCAGGAGGACCCGGATCCGGCTTACAGTCCGGTCCCAGCTGCACCCGAGCGCCACGCGCCACAGATGTCGCTGCACCGGACTCGCTCCGTGCCCCTGTCTCCCAACAGCTCTTCGCAGCTTCACGGCGCTGGGTGAGAGCCCCGGCGAGGGCGGCGGTTGGGGCGGTGGCGTGGCCCAAGTGGCGGCCTTGTTCGCCGCTCGGCGCAGAGATTCGCGGTTCGAATCCGGCGGCCCGCCCTGGCTCGCGCCGCGGTGGTCTGTGTGTTTACCGTATTAAGCTTGAAAATATCACTCCGCGCCGTCTGCTTCACTCACAGTGGACGGTAAAGATCCCGTGACGTCGTTCGCAAGACTAGGCCGTCGCGTGCCAGCGTCACGGTCCGAATATGAAAAATCACACCGCAAATTACTAAGTTGGGATTACGCACGCAGCAGCCATCGTCCCCCACCCTCCCCCCCCCTTTGGTGCCAAGTCAACTCGTGCCGCACAGGGACATCTGCCACCGGGGGCGCCCCTTTCTAACGTGTTGAAATACGATGCAGTCCCCTGACGATGGCCAACTCTGACCACGGCTGCCACGATGAAACCCGTACCTCTCTCACACGACGCTCTTTCCTCCGCACCCTGCCCCTTTGTGCCCACCTCCCTCCTGCTTCTCACCAGACACCCCGAGCGCAAGGGTCCCGATCGCCCCGAGCCGACGATCGCAGGGGCGGCGGCGCGGCCCCCCGCGCCCCCCCTCTCCGTGCCGCTGCTCTCCCCCGGCGCGACCTCCGGGCCCCCCGGAACGACCCGCGGGCCCCCCGGTGAGGCCACGAGCCCCGTGTCCTCGCAGGATTTTGTCTACGGGAACATGGGTACGGCGATCGCGGCTAAGGCGTGAGCGCTTTACGAGGGGCCGTGTGAACGTGTGGACGCACGTGGGGAGCGGTAGTGTAGCGATTAGCGCGCTGCGCTACGAACCCAGCGACCCCAGTTCGATTCTCGGTCATGGGCCTCTCCTAGGTCGACTCTGCCTCAAATGAGTACCTGGTGCGGTGTGTAAACATCGCCACTGGGGAGACAGGCTGTTGGGGCGATACGGGAGATCTTTGTCGCAGTGTGTCGGTGACGACGACGATGATGATGCTGAAGATGATGGCAAGGCATCCGTAGGGTTAAAAGTGGCCGGAGGGGTGCTGAAGGCTCGGCCCCTCCCTTCTAAATTGATCTGAGCTACGGCCGTCGCATCCTTGCCTCGCGCACAGGGAGGGCGAGGGCACGGCCAGAGCCGGGTGGCGCCCTCCAGAGGCGGATTCCTCCGTCACTCGTCCTGCCTAGCGGCCGACGCTCGTCTCGAGAGTTCGCTGGCTGTGTCGTGCTGCCCCCCCCCCAGCCCCGCCCTACGAGTGATGATCGTGACGAGGATGGTCGTGATGATGATGGTGGTGGCGACGATGTTCATGAGAATTCTGAACGTGACGGTCATGGTGATGACGACGTGCACGATGAACGTTACATCCGCGTCGTCGGCGAGGATTATCCTTTTTTAACAGAGATGACGACGGCGATGATGTTGACGGTGACGTCGATGACCGTGTGTGCGATGGCGCGCGGCAGGTGAGGGTCGAGCCAGCATGGCCCCCGCGAAGCAACCGCGGGCCACGCGCACGGGGGGGCCCAGGGACGCCCCCTCCCTCCCCTGCTCCCCCCGCTCCGCCGCCAACTCGGCGGCCCCCACGCCGAACCCCCCGGCCGGCGCGGCGTGGCCCCCCCCTCCCTCCTCCGACGCCTTCCGGTGGGCCCCGCCCGCCTCCAAGGCCTGCCGGGAGCTGCCGTCCCTGCCGTCCCTGCCGTCCCTGCCGGCCCTGCCGGCCCTGCCGGCCCCGGCTTGGCCCGCCTCTCCCTCGTTACCGCCGCCGCCCGTGCCTCCGGCGCCCGCGTACGGCCCGGCCCCCCCTCCGCCCCCAACGACGCCGCCTCCCCTGCCCCCGCCGCCACCGGCGCCGCCGCAGCAGCCGGCGCCGAGGCCGCCGCCGGCCAAGAAATCGGCCGATCCGGCCGTGCGGCTCCCCGACGGCCCGGCGAGGCCCGGCCCGCCGGAGCGGGCCCGCCGGGACGCGGTGGGCCGTGCGGCGACGGCGACGACGCCGGCTTCTCCTTCGTCCTCCGCGTCTTCGCCGTCGCCACCGTGGTCGTCGTCGTCGTCGTCGGCGACCTCGTCGGCCCGCTCGCTGCCGCAGAAGCCGCTTCGTCACGGCAAACCGGACAGGATGGCGGCGGCGGCGGCGGCGGCCGTGCCGACGACCCTCGGGTGGCGGCCGACGCTGCTGGAGGGCGTGGAGGACAGCGTGGGCGTGGCGGCGAGGATCCGCTGGCTCCACGCCGACGCCCTCCGCTCGCTCACCGCTCGCTGTCACCGGCTCTTCGCTCTGCCGGCGCCGCCCGAGGAGGGAGGGGCCGGAGGAGACGGAGCCGCCGGGGAGGGAGCGGCGTGGAGCGATTTCACGCTGCTGTCGCCACGCCCGTGCTGCGCGCTGCCCGGCGCCGTCTTCTACGTGGCGACGCGGAGACGGGGCCCGCCGGGGCCCACATGCGCACTCAAGGTTGGTGACGGCGCCGTGATGGCGCTGTGATAACGACGACGACGACGATGATGATGATGATGACGACACCGATGTGCTTTGAAAAGAGGCGCCACCCTCTATCCCAAAGCACATCGATCGGTGTCTCGGAGATAAGTTTACACGCCATAGGCGACTTACATCATCGCATCTCAGCTCGACATCTTTTAAAAGGGCACCCCTCGTGGCAGCTGTCCCTGTGCAGCACACGGTGACCCAAAATCTGGCCTTTGAGCAGTAGGGGGAGGGTGATGATTGATTGAGTAATTTTGGCTAATTTGGACCGTGACGCCAGCCTGCTCTTGCGAAGGTCGTCACGGGATCTTCAACGTCCACTGTGAAGTGAAGCAGGTGGCGTATAGTAGTAATATTATCGCAATTGAAACACGCGCAGTATTAACTGGGGCGGCCCGCCGGAATCGAACCGCGAACCTCTGCAACGAGCGGCGAACGCAGTGCTAGCGCTGGGCCGCGTCTCCACAGCGGCGTCGCTGCATTCCTGTGGCACCATCGCCAATGCCGGTCACATTGTTGCCGATTTGTTTTTGCCAAATCGGTGCTTCAGAATCAGAATACTAGTGCTGGAGAAATCTGATGAGCTATAAAGCTCTTTTTCACAGAAGTCCAGTGCTTACAAGTGGCCATCACTCCTCTGCTCCCTCCCCCCCCGCTACCTGCACCCTCTTCCCCGCACAGGTCTCACTGCGGCCGCGGACCCCCCACCAGGCGGACCCGTGCCCCTCCTCCACCCGTCGCCCGCCCCCCCACTTCAACGTCCTCCGCACGGGGCCTCCCGTGGCCATGTTCGTCCCCTCGCACCTCGGCCCGCCGCCACTCCCCGCCGCTCCGGGGCCGGTCGCCCCCCTCCCCCCCACCCCCGGCGCCCCCGCGGCGCTGCTCCGCGCCGTGAGCGTCGTCCCGGACGTGCCGCGCCGCCCGCTCTCGGCGCTGGTGCGCTCCACCGTGTCGCTGCACCGCGCCGAGCCCGAGCGCTACGAGCGCCTCGCGTGCCTCCTGCTGCTGCAGCTCGCGGCGGCGCTCGAGCACCTGCAGGCGCACGGCCGCAGCGCCGGGGCCCGGGCCCTGCGGCCGCACAGGCTCTACCTCGCCGCGCCCAGGCCCGAGGCCGCCGCCGCCGTCGCCGCCGCGGCCTCCGACGCCGCGGCCTCCGACGCCGACCTCGAGCTGCAGAGGCTGCTCGTCGTCACCGAGGACGAGGAGGATCACGACGAGGCGGGCGAGGGGGAGGACGCGAGCGGGCACTCTCACCGGGGCGAGTCGGATGCGTTCCACCTGGGCCTGCTGGCCTACCACCTCGCCCACCTGCCCGACCCCTTCAGCGACGACCCCACGCTGGCCGACCGCCTTCGCGCGCGCCGGCCCGAGCCGCCGCGAGGGGACGGCGGCGGCGACGACGAGGAAGAGGAGGAGCGGGAGAGCGAGGAGCTGCCGCCCTTCCCGCCGCTGTCGCTGTACTCGGCGGGCCTGCAGCGGCTGGCGCGATTCCTGGCGACGCGCCGCGGCCGTCGCGCCGCGGCGCTGCGCGACGCTCGCGCGGCGCTGCAGTGCCTCCTGTGGGGGCCCCGCGCCGACGCGGTGCGGCTCATGGCCGGGGGCGGTCCCCCGGCCCCCCCGCCGCCTCGCGCCGGCGGGAGCGGCCGACCCGCGCTCCGGGCCGAGCCGCTGCAGAACTGGCTCGACGTGAAGCGGGCCCTGCTCATGGTCAGGTTCGCCGAGCGGTCGCTGGAGGCCGGGGCGGGCGACGGCGGAAGACGAGGAGGGGTGACGCTGGAGGACTGGCTGTGCGCTCAGTACCTCGCGGCGCCGGACCCCGCAGAAATCTCCCGGGCCGTGAATCTCCTCCGCATTGACGCGTCGCCGTGAGCGACGACCCCGAGCGTTGGGGGTCGTCGCCATGAGCGACGACCCCGAGCGACCCCGGGCGTTGGGGGTCGGGGTCGGATCCCCCCCCCCCCCCCACCGGCCGGGGTGAGTGGTGGGCGACGGCGTTGAGGCCGCCCTGGGGCCCGGGCGAGGTGGACGGCGGCCCGGTGGCGCTGGGGTTCGTGGTTGCCGTCAGGACTGGGGTTGACGCGACTCTCTCCGTCTTGCACTGGTGGGGGGGGGTCAGGGGGCGGGGTGAGTGTCGGTGAGTGAGTGTGGATGAGTGTGTGAGTGTGGATGAGTGTGGATGAGTGTGGATGAGTGTGGATGAGTGTGGATGAGTGTGTGAGTGTGGATGAGTGTGTGAGTGTGGATGAGTGTGGATGAGTGTGTGAGTGTGGATGAGTGTGGATGAGTGTGTGAGTGTGGATGAGTGTGGATGAGTGTGTGAGTGTGTGAGTGTGTGTGAGTGTGGATGAGTGTGGATGAGTGTGGATGAGTGTGTGTGTGTGTGGATGAGTGTGGATGAGTGTGGATGAGTGTGGATGAGTGTGTGAGTGTGGATGAGTGTGGATGAGTGTGGATGAGTGTGTGTGAGTGTGGATGAGTGTGTGAGTGTGGATGAGTGTGGATGAGTGTGGATGAGTGTGGATGAGTGTGGATGAGTGTGGATGAGTGTGTGAGTGTGGATGAGTGTGGATGAGTGTGGATGAGTGTGGATGAGTGTGGATGAGTGTGTGAGTGTGTGAGTGTGTCAGCGGGGAGCGGTGGCGTAGCGGTTAGCGCGCTGCGCTACGAACCCGGCGACCCGGCTTCGATTCCCGCCCACGGCCACCAACACCGGTGACGAGAATCTGAACCGGTCCTGGGCCTCGCTTAGGTCAACTCAGCCTCAAATGAGTACCTGGTGTGGTGTGTAAACCTCACCACTGGGGAGACAAAGGCGGCCGGGCGTGGTGTTGGCCTTCATAGGTGCTTGTTAACAGCACTTTCCCCAACAGTCTGTTAAAGGCTGTACGGAGGGGATCTTTGTTGCGTGAATGAATGGCGGTGAGTGTAGGTGAGTGTGCATGGCGGTGGGTGAGTGTAGGTGAGTGTGCATGGCGGTGGGTGGTGAGTAGGTGAGTGAGGGATTGTGGTGGTGAGGTGGGGACTTGTTCAAGACAATAGCCCAGGCACGATCAGATGTGCTTGTTGTGCATGTGCACCTGTGAGTACTAGTAGGTGCGTGGTGAGTACGCGTGTCCTCTGTGCACCCATGCACGTGTGCGTGCGTGTGTACGCGTGTGTGTGTGCGTATGTATGCGTGTGTGTGTGCGTATGTGTGCGTGTGTGTGTGCGTGTGTACGCGTGTGTGTGTGCGTGTGTGTGTGCGTGTGTGTGCGTGTGTGTGCGTGTGTACACGTGTGTGTGTGCGCGTGTGTACGTGTGTGTGTGCGCGTGTGTACACGCGTGTGTGTGTGTGCGCGTGTGTGTACACACGTGTGTGTGTGCGCGTGTGTACGTGTGTGTGTGCGCGTGTGTACGTGTGTGTGTGCGCGTGTGTACGTGTGTGTGTGCGCGTGTGTACGTGTGTGTGTGCGCGTGTGTACACACGTGTGTGTGTGTGTGCGCGTGTGTACACACGTGTGTGTGTGTGCGCGTGTGTACACACGTGTGTATGCGCGTGTGTACACACGTGTGTGTGTGTGCGTGTGTACGCGTGTCTGCGTGTGTACGCGTGTGTGTACGCGCGTGTGTACGCGTGTGTGTACGCGTGTGTGTGCGTGTGTACGCGTGTGTGTGCGTGTGTACACGTGTGTGTGTGCGTGTGTACACGTGTGTGTGTGCGTGTGTGTGTGCGTACGCGCGTGTGCGTGCTTGTCTCATGTTTACGTCGCCTCGTCGGTCGTTACTGCTATATGAGCCATTGGAAATCCGCGTAAGTGACCCTTGAAATCCGCGCAAGTGACCCTTGAAATCCGCGCAAGTGATCTTTGAAATCCGCGTAAGTGATCTTTGAAATCCGCGTGACCTTAGAAATCCGTGGGAGCGCCTGCTCTTTGGCGCAAGGTGAACTCTTCCAAAAGGAGCGCCTCCTCGTCGTCGTCGTCGATCGTTTACAATTAATTATTCGCTGAGTTAACGTTGAATTAACGAGTTACCGCTCGTTAAGAACCGGGGGGGGGGGGCAGCTAACTGGGGCCCCTCGCAGATGTCCCTTCCCCCCCACACTTTCACCGCTCCTTGAAAGAAATAAAAAGTTTGCAACAAAATATAAATAAATAATTGTGGCGCGGTTAATCGAGAAAAATTCAGACGCCAGTCAGCACCGAGAGAGAAGAAACAACCTCGAGACTGGCACAGATCTGGCATCGACCATTACCAAATGTCAACCAGGGCACGTGGGTGAGGAGCTGGCAGCCTTCACCCCCACCCCCCATCAGCCCCGCCTCGCACACAGCGCAGGTAGCCCCGCCCACTGCTCAGGTAGCTCCGCCCACGTATCGGCTAGCTCCGCCCACAGCTCCGGTAGCCCGGCCCACTGCTCGGGTAGCTCCGCCCACTGCCCGGGTAGCCCGGCCCACTGCTCAGGTAGCTCCGCCCACTGCTCAGGTAGCCCCGCCCACTGCCCGCATCGTGCGCTGTGCACGATTTTTAATTGTTTTTGTTAAACCGGCGACAAGATCGGGGATTGTCATGAACTCTTCGTGAGAGACATGAGGAGGAGGAAGGGGCTTACCTGGCACACACAGCGGGGGGCTGTCCCGGCCACACGGGGACACTCGGCAGCCGTGCGACGCGGCTGTTTGACGTCTGACGCCGGGGCCCCTGCGTGCTGGGGGGGGGGGGGTGGCGAGGCGCCTGGGGCTATCCCGGGTATCGCCGTCACTCAGGTGAGCGTTGATCTTTTGCACAAATGGCCGCACAGCCTCTACTGTATTGTTGTTAGTGTAGCGTTGGGGAGGGTTTTACATTCTCTGCGTCGTTCTTTACGTTGTCCGGGTATCCGCTAGCGACTTGTATACTGTCCGCCCGTTAGTAAGTTGATTGCGAGTTGTTGAGGACGGCTGTCGGTAGTCCTCCACGTGCACTGGGGGCTTTGATGACCTCTTGACCTTGAGCCGATGACTACCGCGCGACCGTTCTTCTCGTGCCGTGTTCTGCAAACAGCGCGCGCGGTCGCTTCGCAGTCGGGGGGGGGGGGCGATGTTGTTGTTGCTGCTCTGTGATGCCGGTCGAGTCACGTGGTGACGGCGGCACGCGAGTGAAGCAGGGATCGTTAACGACGCAGCCGCGGTCGTGGTGATCACCGGGGGCGGCCCGCCGGAACCGAACCGCAAACCTCTGCAGTGACCGCGGCCGACAGCCGCGCCGCATTCCTCGCTTCACGTCACCGATGGTGACGATGGTTTACACCCCAGGCGGTGACGATGGTTTACACCCCAGGCGGTGACGATGGTTACAGCCCAGGAGGTGACGATGGTTACACCCCAGGAGGTGACGATGGTTACACCCCAGGTGACGATGGTTACACCCCAGGTGACGATGGTTACACCCGAGGCGGTGACGATGGTTACACCCCAGGCGGTGACGATGGTTTACACCCCAGGCGGTGACGATGGTTACACCCCAGGCGGTGACGATGGTTACACCCCAGGTGACGATGGTTTACACCCCAGGTGACGATGGTTTACACCCCAGGCGGTGACGATGGTTACACCCCAGGTGACGATGGTTTACACCCCAGGCGGTGACGATGGTTTACACCCCAAGTGACGATGGTTACACCCCAGGCGGTGACGATGGTTTACACCCCAGGCGGTGACGATGGTTTACACCCCAGGCGGTGACGATGGTTTACACCCCAGGCGGTGACGATGGTTCACCTCCAGCTGAGGTTACGAGCTCCTGTCATTGGTTTTAAAATGTAATAATATTCACATTTATAATAATTCCTGAACGCTTGTTGATTGACGTTGACGGCAATGTCCGGAGAAATAAAGCGAGACGTGGCCGGAGGTGCCGCGTGCGTGCAGTGGCTGTACGAGTCCGTGCGGTTGTGGGCTTCCGTGTGAATTTTGTTTGGTGGCACGCAGACATCATTACGGCGCGGCGTCACACAGTGGGCACGGCCTCTCGGTCTCGTTCACGGCCTCTCGGTCTCGTTCACGGCCTCTCGGTCTCGTTCACGGCCTCTCCGTCTCGTTCACGGCCTCTCCGTCTCGTTCACGGCCTCTCCGTCTCGTTCACGACCTCTCCGTCTCGTTCACGGCCTCTCCGTCTCGTTCACGGCCTCTCCGTCTCGTTCACATGGTCTCACCGCGTGCGTTTTCAGACTGAGCTGAGCTGTGAACATTCACAGCTCGGGTCTAAGCAGGATTTTCGTGAGGTCTATTGACGGAGTCAAGTTTGTACACAACATCAATAGCACCACCACCACCTTTATTTTTCATTGTCTTTTATCATCATCAGCATTATCTTAATTCATAAGCAGCCATTGTCCCTCGATTTCGATCCGTCTGTCCCAGAGGGTGGCACGCACTGATTGAAAACTCTTCTCCGAGGATACGACTCACTTGGTGGTGGTCAAATCCAGTTTCACCAAAACAAGGACGCTTTGATGTCGACTTGTAATGAGCGCCGCCACCACACAGCGTTCGCTCGCTCTCGTGTCGAGAGAGACGGGGCGGCGAGTAGGTGCCACGAGGAACCAGAGACGCGCGGGAAGGCAGCCCACGCGGTAAGCCAGCAATATCAGCAACTGCCCAAGCTCTGCGGCCCTCTATTAGTGAGTTATTGGCCAGCTAATGAGTGTTAACATGCGGGAGGAAACCGAAGCACACGGAGTAACCCCACGCCTGCAGGGGGGAAACGCTCTATCCCGCACGGAACAGGTGGAGTCCGCGTTGGGCGGCACCGCTGCCTCCTCGCGAGCCAGGATACAGCTCGACGCCCATGAGAGAGAGGAGTTTCGCGACATCCTTGCGGTGATCCACCAACCCTTGCGGCCTCCGCGGTGCTGGATTACAGCCGACGCGCATAGCCACCACCCCCACCCGACTAAAATCAATGACATCATTTCTAATTAACAATCATTGTTATCAATATAATTGTACTCATTAGGGGGGGGGGGGTTGATCAAATACGTTAATTTGAACTCGTGGGCTTTGGCAGTGAGCGTTGATTTTGTTGGTTCGGTCACGCGGTGAACGTTGTGCGGGAATTTCTGTCACAAGGCTGCGTCAAATGGTGGAGGGCATTGCGACACAAATCCGGCCGGATGCCTACGCGGCTTCGCCCAAATAATTCCTACCAAGGTCCTGGGATTGACCAATCACCGTCTTATAACCCTGTTGACCTCCAGGAGTCATTCTGCCTGCAGGGGACCGAGGTCACTGGTTAATTATGTGCCATTTGCAACTTGCCCACACACGTACACACTTCAAATGTAACACACGCGTCATCGTGAGAGGATGTCTGTAATGGGGTGATGGAAGTGGTTCCGATTGTGATGATGTCGTGTGATGTCAGGATGTGAGTCACTCAAAGGGGGCCAAACGTGGAGTCAAGAACGGTGACGGGAGGTCACGTGATCACGGGGAGGTCACGGGGTGATCACTTGGGATTATGACTTAATGGGAGGTCACAGTTGGGCACGGGTAATCACTCATGGGTCGTCACGGGTCTTCAGAGGGTGATCACAGGGGGGTCGACCGGCGGTCGTGCGTCTTCACGGGGAGGTCACGGGTTCATCACGGGGGGTCACGTCCCGTCCGGCCACGTACACCTCCAAGATGTTCCTGTCGTCACCTGGACACGCAACGGGAATCCCATTCCAGAGGCGCCACAGACTCCCGCCAGCACGGCATCATCCCCAAACCCACCGGACAGTCACGCGACCCACGAAATCGCGCCACGTTTTCTACGCGAACGCAAATGCCTCGATGCAGATACGCAGCAGCGCCCCCCCCCTCCTATATTGACAAAGACGGCGACTTGTGACGCTGCGCCGCTGCAGAGTATTCCGGTCGCTCTCGGAAAGAGAGCGGAGACCAAAGACGAGCAGGGAGGCAGCAGCAGCAGCAGCCGCGAAGCGGTGAGGAGTCCGCGCTACCAACAATTGCCCAAGCTCTGCGGTCCTCTCCATATCAAGGTGTTATTGGCCAATTAATGAGTGTTTACATGTGGGGGGAAACCGGAGCACCCGCAGAAGACCCACTCGTGCGAGGGGGGAACGCTCTATCCCGTACAAATGGAACCGGTGGAGTCCCCACACTTTGGTGTACCGCTTTCTCCTGGCAAGCCAGTTTATGGTGAGTGAATGCGCGAGTGGGTGAGCTGAAACACCAATTCGGCGCGTCGTTCCAACGCTTGTACACCGCGTGACACAATTACATTCGTGTGGCTGTGTCGGGTGGTGGTGGTGGGTTCTTCCGACACAAATGTGGCCAGATCATTACGTCCGGGACCCACCACCTCCCAGATGACATCAACGACGAGTCACGTGTAACAGCAGCGCGTGTGGAGAGAGGTTTGAGTGAACCGGGCTGCCTGCCGTGACCCGCGCCGCGTGACCGCCAGGCGGCGCCCCGAGACCACGCAGCGGGGTTGGATCCGCGCGCTCGCCACAACCACCGCCTGCGATTTGGGGCTCTCAACGATTTGTCATCGATTCTTGGGAGACTCAAAACACAACAACAAAAACGCGACCATCGATTTCGCGACACGCGCATCGAGTCGTGGCCATCGACTAGTTGACGTGGCAATCCGTGATTTATCATCGGCCATGACCTATCCACTGCTGGATGAGGGCTTCCCCAGGTCCCCACCACCAAGTCCTGCGATGCAGCAGTGATCCCCCGAGAACGAGTCATCTCGTCGCTCCATCTCCTCGGTGGACGTCCTCCCTGCCCTGCCCGTTTACCCTCCTCTGGCCGCCACTCCGTCACTAGTCTCGACCACACCGGTCATCATCGCCGTGACCTGTCCCGGTCACCATCGCCGTGACCTGTCCCGGTCATCATCGCCGTGACCTGTCCTGGTCCGAGCGTCATTGCAAGGCCACCGTGGGCCACTTGCGGCCGCTGGTGGTCTTCAGTGCGGCCCCTGACGTGCGACCCCCCCCCACAAAGCACAACACGTGACGACATCCCCATCATCATGGGCGTCGTGCTGCTGTCAAACGCCCAATGGTTTCAAATGTGTGGCGGCCCTCACACTGACGATGTCTCATCGGTGAAAGTTGCCTCCCCCTCTGAAAATTGAGTGAAGAACGCTGGTTTCGAGTATTTGGCTGCTATAAATGTCCACGCGATAAGCGTTGAGATATTATCTGCGATAGCCAGCTCTCTTCTAAAAGCGAGCTGCATAGCTCAGTGGGGCCTCACGTGGTGTAATAAAGAAAAGTAGTGAAGAGTCACCGTGAGGTTTTATTTTGTGCCTGCGAATTCACAAACTTGAAACGTAAACCTGCGGAGTGAGCTCACTCACCGCGTGAGCTCCAGGACAAACAAATCAACGATATTCTTGGTTCTTTCGGTAAAGTCACCACGTAGAATGGCAACAATAAAATAAAAAATATAAAACAATAAAATTATCACGATGTTTAGACTGCAACACAAGCAATCATCATCAGGTGTGAAAACCACAGCAAGAATTTCCTTGCTGTGGTTTTCACACCTGATGACGATTGCTTGTGTTGCAGTCGAAACGTCGCGAGAATTTTATTGTTTTATATTTTTTTATTATTTTATTGTTTCCCTTCTACATAACTTTACCAAAAGAACCAAGAATATGAATCCCTGCAGTCACGAAAGCTTTAAATCAAAATCAACAATACATTCGAATAATGTAAGCTGGGAAAAGCATGCAATTTATGTCAATCTTGCAGTAATAATGTGGAGAGTGACGAGGGGGGTTGGGGGGTAGGGCGAGGGACTCACCAAGGAATAGGAACTTCTGGATGATGTCCTATGGAGGAGACGATACAGACACACAGAGTCAGACACAACAGACGCAGGCAGACAGACAAACACATGTGGCAACGTGTGTGATAATGCGATGGTAACACCGTGGTAACGAGAGGGTAACGTGTGGGCCCGCACCTCCCACGAGTCGTCGGGGAAGATGTCGATGGGAGATCCGGGCGCCTCAGTGTCCACGAGCAGCGCGTCCAGCTCCTTGCCGACCTCCAGGTTCCCCGTGACCTCCTCCAGCCCCAGCACTGCAGGGGTGGGGGGCCCGGGGGTGATTGCAGGGGAGGCAAGGAAGGGGAGGGGGGTGCAGTAGAGAGAGGGCGACTCAGAGGCGCGAGCAGGCACCACACGCGAGCGTGAAGGCAGCAGCAGCAGCGTCAGCCACGCGGTGTAAGCCAGCGCTGCTCCCATTAATTGTCCCTGTTTGATTATTTGCGTGTGTTGCCTTAACAGGGAAGATCAACTGCTGTGGACCCCGCCCCTTCCTATTTATGCCCCACCCCCTTATCCCTTAGGCCCCACCCCTTCCTGAAGCTCCCATTTGTCTCTTCCGCTGTCGGCTCTGCACCTTTCCTTTTTAGGACCCGCCCCTTCTTCTTTAAGCCCCGCCTATTTCTGGTCAGGCCACACCCCTTCCCCCGGACACGGAGATGAGGTGGGGGGACATTGGTCAGGTTGAGTGAGGGCGCCATCTTGACCACATTGTAAACTTTGATTTAAAGCTTTCGTGACTGCAGGGATTCATATTCTTGGTTCTTTCGGTAAAGTCACCACGTAGAAGGGAAACAATGAAAAAATATAAAAAAATAAAATTCTCACGACGTCGTGAGAATTTTATTGTTTTATATTATTTTATTGTTTCCCTTCTACGTGACTTTACAAAAAGAACCAAGAATACACATTGTAAATGTTGTGGATTTACTCTCCGACACACCGGTGGGCTGAAGTAGTAAACTCATTGGCGCGCTTTGTTTACGTGACAAACCTTCCTGGCTGTGTCGGGTTACGACACATTTATACTTACGCGATCTCAAGGAAAAATCCTTATTATGAATAATGTTGGTGGCGAAAGCCTACTAACTGCCAGACCGATCTTGACCACAACCAAAATCCCTCTTAGAGCAAAATAATGACCCCCCCCCCACTCACCCTGGCTGCCCCCCAGCGTGGCGAGACGGAAGGCCTCCCTGTAGCCCAGGGTCTGGTCCTTGACGTCGCGGTGAGCGGCGAGACCCACGTGGTGAGCGGCGAGCACGGCGTGGCGCACCGCGGTGAGCATGCTCGCCGAGTAGCCGCCAGCCACGTCTGTGGGCCGGGGGGTGAGCAGGAGTGCGTCATCATCATTATTGTTATCATCATGATTGTTATCATTATCATCATTGTTATCATTATTGTCATTATCGTCATCATTGTCATCATTATTGTTATTTTCGTCATATCATCATGGTCACCATCGTCATTGTTATCATCAATGTCGTCTTCGTCGTCAGTTCGTGTGAGAGGAACGAGGCCACGCAGTAAATGGTTACAAAATTACCTCTTTTCTCGCACCCAAACTATTCACAGATGGTTGGAGGTCAAACAGTGTTAAGATAACAAAAGGGGTTCCACAGGGTTCCATCCTCGGCCCCCTTTTGTTCTCTCTCTATGTCAATGACTTGGGCACTGACCTGGATCATTCCAGGATAAATCTTTTTGCAGATGACACGATACTGATTACTGCTGGCCGCTCTCCGGATGACGTGATTGCTAAGCTCCAGGGTGATTTCAACAAACTACAACATCAGCAAGTTGCTCTTAAACTAGTCCTGAATACCTCCAAAACCAAGGTGCTATGCTTCTCACCAGGACTAAAGCAGGAAGTTATTTTTCCCCAATTACATTCCTTTAATAATTGTCAAATAGAGCAAGTCAAGATCTATAAGTATCTTGGGGTCATCCTGGATTCAAAACTGAATTTTGAAGATCACATTGATTATATTGGTAAAAAGACAAAAATAAAAATTGGTTTTCTGTATGAACACAAGCACTGCTTCCCCCCAATGTTCCGTTTGGAATTGATAAAAGCTACCATACTGCCTCTACTTGACTACTGTGACATCGTGTATAAATCAACCCCAAGTACTGTACTGAAGAAGCTTGATTCTATCTATCACTCGGCCTTAAGATTGACATTGAACTGCCCATATAGAACTCATCACTGTGATCTCTACATTGGGTCAAACTTAACATCTCTTAATGTCCGACGGCTTGTGCACCAGATCTTTTCACGATGTACTGACAAAAAATCCGCAGACTACCTGCTGGATCTCCTCTCTGTTTCAAAGAACAAATTTAACCTCAGGTCTTCGCTCATTTACCAGCTTCACATTCCCTATTGCCGTACAAAAACTGGAGGAAAGGCCTTTGCTATTGATGCCCCCAGAGTCTGGAATGCTATTGCCAATAAACTGCAACTTGAATCGCTACCAATGAGTTATCTCAAAACTGCTCTAGAGGAGTTGTACACTCCTAGTTGCCACTGCTATTGATTGGCGTAAAATAAAATAAAATGTTTCGCTCCGGATGACCCTGCAAAGTATTATCTGTATTTTGATTTAGCATGCTGATCTTAAAGGTGCTTGGAAAAATTTGATACTCCGACCGATGCTTCTGTTGTTGTGGAGTAACTCATGCAGCCAGCTATGGCTCTAGGATTTGGTGTTACATGTTATTAATGTAGTTTATTGTAAACATTCGGTCACAGTCCTTGTGATCACTGTTACGTTGCAATTATGGCTTTATTTTTTGGTGATTTGGAAACGTTTTTTGGTATGGACATGTTTGTTTTGTTGTAGTACGGAGTTAGACTGATGGCCTTAATTTAAGTTTTCTTGTTGTTGTTGTTTGACTTGCATCCCACTGGGATTTTTTGCACACAGCGTTGGTGTATGGTGCTTTTTTCAGGAATATTTTTGCTGTTTTTGTCCCATGTATTTTCTGTTTGCACAGTCACATAGTCACTTTAAGATGTTTTTCTTGTTCGTGTTTTTTGTTTGTTGCGGTTGCACCCGATTCAAGAGCCGAATGGCTCACAGGGCTATACCAAAATAAATAAACTGAAACTGAAACTGAACTAAACGTGCCTGTGCCCAGGCCCAGCTTCACCCCGTGACTCAGCACCGCCTGCGCGTCCATCGTGCCGCTACACAACCTGGGGGGTGGAGGATGTGGGGTGGGGATGGAGGATGGGGGGTGGGGGTGGAGGATGGGGGTGGGGGTGGAGAGTGGGGGGTGGGGTGGAGAATGGGGGGTGGGGGTGGAGGATGGGGGGTGGGGGTGGAGAGTGGGGGGTGGGGTGGAGAATGGGGGTGGTGGTTGAGGGTAGGGGGTGGGGTGGAGGGTAGGGTGGAGGATGGGGGGTGGAGAGTGGGGGGTGGGGTGGAGGGTGGGGTGGAGGATGGGGGGTGGAGAGTAGGGGGTGGGAGGTGGGGTGGAGAATGGGAGGTGGGGTGGAGAATAGGAGGTGGGGTGGAGAATGGGAGGTGGGGGTGGAGGATGGGGGGTTCACAGTCCAGTCAGAGGGGAGGGGAGGGACAGGCGTTGGGAACCAGAGATACAAATCACGGTCGTTGTGAAAACCCAGTTACCAAAAACCGATTTCCAAAAACCAGTTACCAAAAACCGGTTTTCCAAAAACCAGTTTCCAAAACCCAGTTACCAAAAACCGGTTTCCAAAAACTAGTTTCCAAAAACTGGCTACCAAAGACCGGTTACCAAAAAAACGGTTACCAAAAACCAGTAACCGGTAAATGTGGCCGATAACCGTGAGGTCACGTTGCTGTAACCGAGTCGCAAACGCCACGAGTGCGGTTTGCGCGTCTGGCGAGCTCATGGATCTCGCTTCACCACTGGCAAATGCTCCTGACTTCCGGAACCGGTAACCGATTCCCAAACGGTTACCGTTTTACAGCTTACAATTTTACAACCCTAGTCTTTTTGTGAAAGCTGTTATTTTTAAAGACTTGTGATGGGTGGGTGAGTGGCCGGGTGGGCGAGTGGCCGGGTGGGCGGGTGGCCGGGTGGGTGGGTGGCTGGGTGGGTGGGTGAGTGGCCGGGTGGGTGGGTGAGTGGCCGGGTGGGTGGGTGAGTGGCCGGGTGGGTGGGTGAGTGGGTGGGTGGGTGAGTGGCCGGGTGGGTGGGTGGGAGAGTGGGTGAGTGGCCGGGTGGGTGGGTGGGAGAGTGGGTGAGTGGCCGGGTGGGTGGGTGGGAGAGTGGGTGAGTGGCCGGGTGGGTGGGTGGGAGAGTGGGTGAGTGGCCGGGTGGGTGGGTGGGAGAGTGGGTGAGTGGCCGGGTGGGTGGGTGGGAGAGTGGGTGAGTGGCCGAGTGGGTGGGTGGATGAGTGGGTGGGTGAGTGGCCGGGTGGGTGGGTGAGTGGGTGGGTGGGTGGGTGAGTGGGTGGGTGGGTGTGTGGGTGGGTGGGTGAGTGGCTGGGTGGGTGAGTGGCTGGGTGGGTGAGTGGCTGGGTGGGTGAGTGGCTGGGTGGGTGGGTGAGTGGCTGGGTAGGTGAGTGGCCGGGTGGGTGGTTGAATTGGCTGGGTGGTTGAGTGGCCTGCTGGGTGGGTGAGTAAGTAGCTGGATGGGTGACTGGCTGGGTGGGTGAGAGTGGCTCTCTGAGTGAGTAAGGTTCTGGGTGGGGAGTGGATTGATGGGTGAGTAGTAGCTGAGTGGGTGAATGCCTGGCTAGGTGAGTGGCTGAGTGAGTGAGTGGCTGGCTGGGTGAGTGGCTGGGTGGGTGAGTGAGCATTGGTTAGTAAGCAGGTGAGTATCTGTTAGGTTAGTAACAATGTGGGGTGAATTAGTAATTCGGTGGGTGGGTGAGTAACTTGGTGAGTTTGTGGTCAGGCAGCAAGGTGAGTGAGTGCGCCTTAGTGTGGCAGTAGGGCGTCAATGATCGCTCCTGTGTGGAATCCCAATTGAGTATTTTTTTCTTAGTGAGCAAATTGGAAGTAAATGGGTGATTATATTAGTGAGCAGGGGAGTGGGTGAGTGTACGACTGAGCGAGTGAGTGTATACGTGAATGAGTGTAGTGAGTGAGTGTACGAGTGAGTAAGTGGGTGAGTGAGTGTACGAGTGAGTAGGTGAGTGAATGAGTGGGTGAGTGAGTGGGTGAGTGAGTGTACGAGTGAGTGAGTGGGTGAGAGAGTGTACGAGTGAGTGAGTGGGTGAGTGGGTGAGTGAGTGTACGGGTGAGTGGGTGAGTAAGTGGGTGAGTGAGTGAGTGGGTGAGTGAGTGAGTGGGTGAGTGAGTGAGTGTGTGAGTGAGTGAGTGGGTGATGGCTCACGCGGCATTGGAGAGGGGACAGTGCGAGATGCTGGCTCCCGCCTCATGGAACAGGCGCAGCTCCACCTCGCCCAGGTGGACTCCGTGCGCCATCACCGTCTGCACAAGGCAAAGACAAAGATTCCCCGTGTAGCCTTCAACAGCACACTGTCGGGGGCCAGCGCTATTAGCGAGCAGCACCTACGAAGGCCGGCACGGCACACGAGGGGGTGAGTGGCCAGCACCACGCCCGACCGCCTTTGTCTCCCTAGTGGCGATGTTTACACCCCACACCAGGTACTCATTTGAGACTTAGTCGACCGAGGGAAGGCTCAGGACCGGCTCAGATGACCGTCACTACCGCTCCCCACACACGTGTACACACACACACGTGTACTCACACACACGTGTACTCACACACACGTGTACTCACACACGCGTACTCACACACGTGTACTCACACACGTGTACTCACACACGCACACACGTACATACACACACGTGTACTCACACACACACGTGTACACACACACTCACACACACGTGTACTCACACACACACACATGTACTCACACACACATGTACTCACACACACACACGTGCACACACACACACACGTGTACTCACACACACACATGTACTCACACACACACACACGTGTACTCACACACACACGTGTACACACACACACGTGTACACACACACACGTGTACACGCACACACGTGTACTCACACACGTGTACTCACACACACACACACGTGTACTCACACACACACATGTACTCACACACACACACGTGTACACACACACACACACGTGTACTCACACCCACACACGTGTACTCACACACACACGTGTACTCACACACACACACGTGTACTTACACACACATGTACTCACACACGTGTACTCACACACACACATGTACTCACACACACACACGTGTACTCATACACACACATGTACTCACACACACACACATGTACTCACACACACACGTGTACTCACACACACACATGTGTACTCACACACACACACGTGTACTCACACACACACACGTGTACTCTCACACACACATGTACTCACACACACACACGTGTACTCACACACACACACACGTGTACTCACACACACACGTACTCACACACACACACGTGTACTCACACACACACACGTGTACTCACACACACACGTGTACTCACACACACACACGTGTACTCACACACACATGTACTCACACACACACACGTGTACTCACACACACACATGTACTCACACACACACGTGTACTCATACACACACGTGTACTCATACACACACATGTACTCACACACACACACATGTACTCACACACACACGTGTACTCACACACACACATGTGTACTCACACACACACACACGTGTACTCACACACACACACGTGTACTCTCACACACACACGTGTACTCTCACACACACATGTACTCACACACACACACATGTACTCACACACACACACGTGTACTCACACACACACGTGTACTCACACACACACGTACTCACACACACACACGTGTACTCACACACACACACGTGTACTCACACACACACACACGTGTACACACACACACACGTGTACACACACACACGTGTACTCACACACACACGTGTACTCACACACACACACACGTGTACTCACACACACACACACGTGTACTCACACACAACACACACACGTGTACTCACACACAACACACACACGTGTACTCACACACACACACACACGTGTACACACACACACACACGTGTACACACACACACACACGTGTACACACACACACACACGTGTACTCACACACACACACGTGTACTCACACACACACGTGTACTCACACACACACACACGTGTACTCACACACACACACACGTGTACTCACACACACACACACACGTGTACTCACACACACACACGTGTACTCACACACACACACGTGTACTCACACACACACACGTGTACTCACACACACACACGTGTACTCACACACACACACGTGTACTCACACACACACACGTGTACACGCACACGCCTTGTGTGCGCACCTTGTCTGTGAGGAGGCCGCTGCTCCGGTACACCTCCGTGTAGTTCTCGGACTCGGGGAAGAGAGTCCTCACCAGCTCCACCTCCTCGAGGGACTCACTGATGTGACTCTGCACCCAACATCATCGCCACCATTATCATCACCAGCAGCAGCACTGATCTCAACTTCAGCAACACCACCACCACCATATCATCACAAGCGGCAGCGACTCCATCTCAATGTGATGATGATCAGCAGCAGCAGCGGCACGATATGAATATCGGAGTCAGCATGGAAGCGGCACCTGGGGGTGAGCGGTGAGGGGGCAGCTCGTCCGTGTGGTGGGTGAGTGAGGAGTGTGGTGAGTGACGCGGGTGAGGAGTGTGGTGGGTGAGTGAGGAGTGTGGTGAGTGACGCGGGTGAGGAGTGTGGTGGGTGAGTGAGGAGTGTGGTGAGTGACGCGGGTGAGGAGTGTGGTGGGTGAGTGAGGAGTGTGGTGAGTGACGCGGGTGAGGAGTGAGTGACGTGGGTGAGGAGTGTGGCGAGTGACGCGGGTGAGGAGTGTGGTGAGTGACGCGGGTGAGGAGTGTGGCGAGTGACGCGGGTGAGGAGTGTGGTGAGTGACGCGGGTGAGGAGTGAGTGACGCGGGTGAGGAGTGTGGTGAGTGACGCGGGTGAGGAGTGACGCGGATGAGGAGTGTGGTGAGTGACGCGGGTGAGGAGTGAGTGACGCGGGTGAGTGACCCGGGTGAGGAGTGTGGTGAGTGCCGCGGGTGAGGAGTGAGAGCCACCTGTATGCGGGTGAGGAGTGTGGCAAGTGACGCGGGTGAGGAGTGTGGTGAGTGACGCGGTGAGGAGTGACGCGGTGAGGAGTGACGCGGTGAGGAGTGAATGCCACCTGTATGCGGGTGAGGAGTGAGAGCCACCTGTATGCGGGTGAGGAGTGTGGTGAGTGACGCGGGTGAGGAGTGACGCGGGTGAGGAGTGACGCGGGTGAGGAGTGACGCGGGTGAGGAGTGAGAGCCACCTGTATGCGGGTGAGGAGTGACGCGGGTGAGGAGTGACGCGGAGAGGAGTGACGCGGTGGGGAGTGAGAGCCACCTGTATGCGGGTGAGGAGTGACACGGTGAGGAGTGACGCGGTGAGGAGTGAGTGCCACCTGTATGCGGGTGAGGAGTGACGCGGGTGAGGAGTGACCCGGGTGGGGAGTGAGAGCCACCTGTATGCGGGTGAGGAGTGACACGGTGAGGAGTGACGTGGTGAGGAGTGACGCGGGGGAGGAGTGAGAGCCACCTGTATGAGGGTGAGGAGTGTGGTAAGTGACGCGGGTGAGGAGTGACGCGGTGAGGAGTGACGCGGTGAGGAGTGCCACCTGTATGCGGGTGAGGAGTGACGCGGTGAGGAGTGAGTGCCACCTGTATGAGGGTGAGGAGTGTGGTAAGTGACGCGGGTGAGGAGTGACGCGGTGAGGAGTGTGTGCCACTTGTATGAGGGTGAGGAGTGTGGTAAGTGACGCGGTGAGGAGTGACGCGGGTGAGGAGTGAGTGCCACCTGTATGAGGGTGAGGAGTGTGGTGAGTGACGCGGTGAGGAGTGAGAGCCACCTGTATGATGGTGAGGAGTGTGAGGAGTGACGCGGGTGAGGAGTGTGGTGAGTGACGCGGTTGAGGAGTGACTGCCACCTGTATGCGGGTGAGGAGTGTGGTGAGTGACGCGGTGAGGAGTGACGCGGGTGACGAGTGAGTGCCACCTGTATGAGAGTGAGGAGTGACGCGGGTGAGGAGTGCCGCGGGTGAGGAGTGAGTGCCACCTGTATGAGGGTGAGGAATGTGGTGAGTGACGCGGTGAGGAGTGACGCGGGTGACGAGTGAGTGCCACCTGTATGAGAGTGAGGAGTGACGCGGGTGAGGAGTGCCGCGGGTGAGGAGTGAGTGCCACCTGTATGAGGGTGAGGAATGTGGTGAGTGACGCGGGTGAGGAGTGTGGTGAGTGACGCGGGTGAGGAGTGAGTGCCACCTGAATGAGGGTGAGGAGTGTGGTGAGTGATGCGGGTGAGGAGTGTGGTGAGTGACGCGGGTGAGGGGTGAGTACCACCTGAATGCGATTGAGGAGTGTGGTGAGTGACGCGGGTGAGGAGTGTGGTGAGTGACGCGGTGAGGAGTGAGTGCCACCTGTATGCAGGTGAGGAGTGTGGTGAGTGACGCGGGTGAGGAGTGTGGTGAGTGACGCGGGTGAGGAGTGTGGTGAGTGACGCGGCGAGGAGTGAGTGCCACCTGTATGAGGGTGAGGCGTGTGGTGAGTGACGCGGTGAGGAGTGAGTGCCACCTGTATGAGGGTGAGGCGTGTGGTGAGTGACGCGGTGAGGAGTGAGTGCCACCTGTATGTGGGTGAGGGGTGACGCGGTGAGGAGTGACGCGGTGAGGAGTGTGGTGAGTGACGCGGTGAGGAGTGACGTGGTGAGGAGTGCCACCTGTATGCGGGTGAGGAGTGTGAGGAGTGACGCGGTGAGGAGTGTGGTGAGTGACGCGGTGAGGAGTGACGCGGTGAGGAATGACGCGGTGAGGAGTGAGTGCCACCTGTATGCGGGTGCCCGTGCCGCGCGCCGTCTCCCCGAGCGCGCGCATCGTCTCGCGCGTGCACGAGAGGGCGAAGCGCGGCGTCACCACGGGGTGCACGCGCTCGTACTGACCACGCCGCGCACACGCACACAAGACAAAGGTCCCCCGGGTAGCCGTGAGAGACTGTTGGGGCAAGTGCTGTGAGCGAGTAGCACCCGGGAAGGCCGGCACGGCACACGAGGGGGGGGGGTGGCCCCACGCCCGACCGCCTTTGTCTCCCCAGCGGCGAGGTTTGTACTCCCCACCAGGCACTGGTTTGAGTCCGAGTCGACCTAGGGGAGGCCCGTGACGGGTTTAGATCATCGTCACCGGTGTTGGCCGTGAGCGGGGGGTATCGAACTCGCCGCGTCGCCGGGTTCATAGCGCAGCGCGAGCCACCGCTCCCCACAAGGACAGCCTGAAATAATAACCACTATTATTATAATAACACTAATATCGTAACTATTATTATAATAAATAGTATCATAACAACTATTATTATAATAACACTAATGTCTCAAAGTGCCCTGTACAAACAACAAATGTCCCCCGTATAGCCTTAACAGATTGTTGGTGCCTGTACACACAGACAGATACACACAGACAGATACACACAGACAGATACACACACAGACAGATACACACACAGACAGATACACATAGACAGATACACACACAGACACAAACACAGACAGATACACGTAGACAGATACACACACAGACAGATACACATAGACAGATACACACAGACACAAACACAGACAGATACACACACAGACAGATACACACACAGACACAAACACAGACAGATACACATAGACAGATACACACAGACAGATACACACACAGACACAAACACAGACAGATACACAGAGACAGATAGACACACAGGCACAAACACAGACAGATACACACACAGACACACACAGACAGATACACATAGACAGATACACACACAGACACAAACACAGACAGATACACATAGACAGATACACAGAGACAGATACACACACAGACACAAACACAGACAGATACACAGAGACAGATACACACACAGACACAAACACAGACAGACACACACACAGACACACACACAGACAGATACACAGAGACAGATACACACACAGACACAAACACAGACAGATACACACAGACAGATACACACACAGACACAAACACAGACAGATACACATAGACAGATACAACAACAACAACCGGCATTCACCACTAAGTGGCGGTGACGTCACCACGACGCTTGTGCCAGGCTATGTGCACCTTGAGGCGACGTGAAGTGTCGCACGCCCGCTGGCAGGAGGTTACGGGGCAGTCCCAGGTGCCACGGGTCGACTGACTGAGATGATTGGCTGATGCACCACCTGTACCCCCTACTGTGCCAACTTGCTGTGCTTTAGCCACCCGGCGCTCCGCTCGTTGTTGTGAGCGTCGCTCCTCCGCCCTCCGTTGTTGGAGGGCGACTGCTTCCAACTGCCCAGTAGCGTCCTTCACGAGCCTCCTCCACAGAGGCCAATCTTGACACCGCTGGTACCAGTCATCGGCAAGTCCACTCAGCTCCACGTCCTCCTGTACCACATCACTCCATCTCTTCTCTAGCCCGTGCCGCGCCCGTTTAGCCCCCTCTATCCTGCCAAGCAAAAGCTGTTAAGGCATGCGGTGACTGGGCATGCGGGCAGCATGACCCAGCCAACGCAGCCTTGCCTGCCAGAGGAACTCACCGATGGGACTTTGCCAAGATATTTTAAAGATTTGTGAGCTCCTCACACAATCCAGCCTGTTTAAACCCAGGATGGATCGTGGGCAGGCCAGCCGAAATGTTTCCAATCGGCGAAGATGCTCCATTCGGGGGGTCCACGTTTCGCAAGCATAGAGAAGGGAGGGAATGACCGTGGCCGAGAAGGCTTGAAGCTTGGTGCAGAGCGACAGACCAGGTAGCTTCCACACAGCGTTATGCAACCGATGAAAAGATAATGCCGCCCGACTGATTCTGAGTGAGACCTCTGTTGTCAAACCAGAGCCGGTCATGAGCACACTTCCCAGGTATGGGAAACTCTCCACTCTCTCCACAACTGCCCCATCACCGATTTGGAGTTGTGGGGGTGGAGTGCCAGATGGTACAAAATACCCAGGCAGGTGCTTAGTTTTGGTGGGGCTGATGGTAAGGCCACACCTCTTAGTGGCACGCTCCAGTTTCAGCAGCAGCGCCTCCAACTCCTCCTCTGAGTGAGCGGCAATTACCAGATCATTGGCATATATAACGTGGTTGACCAATAGGGAGCCATCCAATGACTGCACCCGGGCATCGATCAGCCTCCCATTGTATCTGTACCAGATGTAAATTTCTCTGTTACAGCCATCAAAGGGTTCACGAACTACGTGGGCGAAAAATATGTTAAATAATGTTGGAGCCAGAGGACATCCCTGTCGCACCCCAAGGTGAACAGGGAATGGCTCCGACTCCCGGCCACGTAGTTTTACCCGGGCCCGCTCACCATCATGAAGGTCCTTAATGATCGTGAGCAGAGGGTCAGGAACTCCGAAAGCACGAAGAACAACACAGGGCCCAGGCCTACTGATGGTATCATAGGCCTTGACCAGGTCAATAAAGCAGAGATGTAGGTCTTGTTGGAATTCCCTACACCTCTGCAGTAGCAAACGGACAGAAAATATGGCATCTGTGCAGGACCACCCTTTCCTGAAACCGCATTGGGCTCCGCAAGCCTATCCTCAGCGTGCCTGGCAAGGCGATGTTGAATTATCCTAGCCAGGACCTTTCCCGGTACACTGAGGAGTGAGATGCCCCTGTAGTTATTACAGTCTGTGCGGTTCCCCTTCTTAAAGAGGGGAACTACAAACCGCATTGGGCTCCGCAAGCCTATCCTCAGCGTGCCTGGCAAGGCGATGTTGAATTATCCTAGCCAGGACCTTTCCCGGTACACTGAGGAGTGAGATGCCCCTGTAGTTATTACAGTCTGTGCGGTTCCCCTTCTTAAAGAGGGGAACTACAAGGGCATCCTTCCAATCCTGCGGAACCTGTCCAGTGGTCCAGACTGATGTTATGATGTCATGTAGGACAGTCTGTGCACAAACGCCACCCTCCCTCAGAATTTCGCTTGGGAGATCATCTCTGCCCGGTGCCTTTCCTGGTCTCAGACTCTGGATCGCCTTTAGCACTTCCTCATCTGATGGCACCTCAGCCAGCAACTCACAGGGGGTGACTCCTTCCAATATTTGAGGCACCGCAGCCTCAGCAGGGTCATCCCCACATTGTCCCACGATGTTTTCCATGTCTAGGGATTTCCCCTCCCCCAGGACTTCACAGAATGCTCGCAGCCTCAGCAGGGTCATCCCCACATTGTCCCACGATGTTTTCCATGTCTAGGGATTTCCCCTCCCCCAGGACTTCACAGAATGCTCAGCAAATCTGCAAGCCTGTTCCTGGGGGTCGGAGATTGGATCACCGTTCTTTACCCTAATTATGGTAACAGGTGTGGCACTGCAGGTACATTTTTTGATGGAGTTAAATAGGGATTTGTGATCGCGGGCCATTGAGGCAGACTCCATCTCCTCAGCAATCCGCGACCACCACCCATCCTTGCAGCGCCTCACGGCTCTCCGAACCTCCGAGCGAAGGCTGCGGTAAACCTCCTTATTCTCTGACGTGGGATGCTGTAGACGATTAAAGTGGACCTGTCGCTATTTCTCAGTCAGCTTGGACACTTCCTCTGTCAGCCAGGGTCTCTGAGGAGGTCTGGACCGTGTACCCAAAGCATCCATTGCAGCTGCATGAGTCACAGTCCTAAACCTCACCCATTTAACCTCGACATCTGGTGGAGTGGGGAACGATGCCAACCCCAGCCGCAAGCGATGATGAAATTCTAGCTTGCAACTTTCATCAGCTAGCTGAGACCAGGCCACCTTAGATTTTACAGATACACACACAGACACACACAATGACAGATACACACAGACACAAACACAGACAGACACACAATGACAGATACACACAGTGACAGATACACACAGTGACAGATACACATAGACACAAAAAAGATCCCCCATATAACCTTAACAGACTGTAGGGGCAAGTGCTGTTAGCGAGCACCTATGAAGGCCGGAACGGTACACGAGGGGGTGGGTGGCCAGCACCACGCCCGACCGCCTTTGTCTCCCTAGTGGCGATGTTTACACACCGCACCAGGTACTCATTTGAGGCTGAGTCGACCTAGTGGAGGCCCGGGACCGGTTCAGATAATCGTCACTGGTGTTGGCCCTGAGCGGGAATCGAACCCGGGTCGCTAGGTTCATAGCGCAGCGCGCTAACCGCTACACTATCGCTCCCTACAACACAACACACAGACAGACACACAATGACAGATACACACACAGACACACATAGACACAAACACAGACAGACACACAATCACAGATACAGACACACATACAGACAGACACACAATGATAGATACAGACACACATAGAAAGACACACACAAAACAAACACACAGACAACTACCGCCATTTGCCACTAAGTGGCGGTGACGTCACCGCGGCGCCTGTGCCAAGCTATGTGCACGTTAAGACACACACACGCACACACACCTACCTTCATGTCCTTGACGGCCATTATGAACCTACAAGAGAAGAGAGGGAGACTATGAAGAGTGGAGATGAACAGGATTGTGACGGTGGTGGTGGTGGTGTAGATGGTTGTGGTGGTGGTGGTGATGCTGGTGTGGATGGTTGTGGTGGTGGTGGTGATGCTGGTGTGGATGGTTGTGGTGGTGGTGATGCTGGTGTGGATGGTTGTGGTGGTGGTGGTGATGCTGGTGTGGATGCTTGTGGTGGTGGTGCTGGTGTGGATGCTTGTGGTGGTGGTGGTGATGCTGGTGTGGATGCTTGTGGTGGTGGTGGTGATGCTGGTGTAGATGCTTGTGGTGGTGGTGATGGTGATGGTGGTGTGGATGCTTGTGGTGATGGTGGTGTGGATGGTTGTGGTGGTGATGCTGGTGTGGATGCTTGTGGTGATGGTGATGGTGGTGATGGTGTGGATGCTTGTGGTGGTGGTGATGGTGGTGTGGATGCTTGTGGTGGTGGTGGTGATGGTGGCGTGGATGCTTGTGGTGGTGATGGTGGTGTGGATGCTTGTGGTGGTGATGGTGATGGTGGTGTGGATACTTGTGGTGGTGGTGATGGTGGTGTGGATACTTGTGGTGGTGGTGATGGTGGTGTGGATACTTGTGGTGGTGGTGGTGGTGTGGATGCTTGTAGTGGTGATGGTGGTGTGGATGCTTGTGGTGGTGGTGATGGTGATGGTGGTGTGGATGCTTGTGGTGGTGGTGGGGATGGTGGTGTGGATGCTTGTGGTGATGGTGGTGTGGATGCTTGTGGTGGTGATGGTGATGGTGGTTGTGGATGCTTGTGGTGGTGATGGTGATGGTGGTGTGGATGCTTGTGGTGGTGATGGTGGTGTGGATGATTGTGGTGGTGGTGTGGAAGCTTGTGGTGGTGGTGGTGATGGTGGTGTGGATGCTTGTGGTGGTGGTGTGGAAGCTTGTGGTGGTGGTGGTGGTGATGATGGTGATGGTGGTGTGGATGCTTTGTGATGGTGGTGGTGATGGTGGTGTGGATGCTTGTGGTGGTTGGTGGTGGTTTTTGTTGTTGAGGCCCATAGCGGTTGTGGATGTTGTGGTTGAAGGGACCGTAGCCGTTGCTATGGATGTGGTTGTGTTGTGGTTGATGGGACCGTCGCGGTTGCTATGGATACTGTGGTTGTGCCGTGGTTGTGGTGACCCCTGCTGACCTCTCGGTGTCCCGCACGGCCTCGTCGCTGGTCTCTTTGTAGGCGGGGACCGCCTCGTTGTGGTCCATGCACACCTTGCCCACCATCGCGCGCTGGCCCGCCCGGTCTGGCCCCGACGAGGGGACGCAGGTGGGGTGAGGTGAATGGTGAGGGGATAGATGAGAGGTCAGGTAATGTGAGGTGATTGCTGCTGCATGATCACGGTGAAGGCTGCTGATGAAGGACGTCGTTACCCGCAATGTCGCACAGCAGCAGAGTGGCGTCCGTGTGAATCGTTCCGAAATAGCACGCGGTGGTGGTGCCATTTTTCAGAGTCCTCCTCTGCACAGCAGCCGGACACGCGATGCCACACGTCATCCAAACATCACTGGACACGTGATGACACACGTCATCCAAACATCACTGGACACATGATCTCACACATCATCCAAACATCACTGGACACGTGATGCCACACGTCATCCAAACATCACTGGACACGTGATGACACACGTCATCCAAACATCACTGGACACGTGATGACACACGTCATCCAAACATCACCGGACACGTGGTGCCACACATTAAGGGGGAGTGATCTCCTGCTTCGATGAACATGGAGGCATCGGTGCTCATCTCCTGTTCACAACTCTGCACAGAGCCAGTGGTGGAAATTCCACGTTACTATGGCGGAGGGCGAGTCTCTCTCTATAGGACAGACAGCTACTGTTGACTTACGCACAAAGTGGTACTAGTTTTATCTAATCCGGAGTCTATCCATAGGACGAGTTCAAATGTGTAGCAGTGCTTATGCCAGTTGGCAACTCTGCAGAGCCAGTGATGGACTTTCCATATTCCTATGCCGGAGGCGAGTCTATCCAGTGGAAACCCGCTATTGACTTTCCAGAACAAAGCGATACTCGTTTTATCGACCCCCGGAGAGAGAGGGATGACGATTGGCTGAGTCAACCACCCACACCCTGGATTTGAACTCGCGTGAATGGCTGACGAGACGAGGCCTTCAAGAGGGCTCGTGACAGAAGCAACGTTTGGGGTCACGGGCCGCTCGCTCTACCGCCACGTGGCGCGGACACCGTCAACCACAGGACAAGTTGGACTCCAGGTGAGCAGGGGCAATGTTGGCGGGGGGGGGGGGGGGGGGCGAACCCAGGGTAAAACAAATCACAGGCAACGCCAGACGCAGTTGTGTGACGCCACACGTGAGGCTGCACTGCGTTTCACTTCCGCAGAACGGGGGAGATAATGCGCTGTCGTCTGTCTTTGTTACGATTCCAGTTTACCATGAGAGTCCAGTTTACCATGAGAGTCCAGTTTACCATGAGAGTCCAGTTTACCATGAGAGTCCAGTTTACCATGAAAGTCCAATATACCATGAGAGTCAGTTTACCATGAAAGTCCAGTTTACCATGAGAGTCCAGTTTACCATGAGAGTCTAGTTTACCATGAGAGTCCAGTTTACCATGAAAGTCCAGTTTACCATGAGAGTCCAGTTTACCATGACAGTCCAGTTTACCATGAGAGTATAGTTTACCATGAGAGTCCAGTTTACCATGAAAGTCCAGTTTACCATGAGAGTCAGTTCACCATGAGAGTCAGTTTACCATGAGAGTCCAGTTTACCATGAAAGTCCAGTTTACCATGAAAGTCCAGTTTACCATGAGAGCCGAGTTTACCATGAAAGTCCAGTTTACCATGAGAGTCCAGTTTACCATGAAAATCCAGTTTACCATGAGAGTCCAGTTCACCATGAGAGTCAGTTTACCACGGGAGTCCAGTTTACCATGAAAGTCCAGTATACCATGAGAGTCAGTTTACCATGAGAGTCCAGTTTACCATGAGAGTCCAGTTTACCATGAAAGTCAGTTTACCATGAAAGTCCAGTTTAACATGAAAGTCAGTTTCCCATGAGAGTCCAATTCACCATGAAAGTCCAGTTTACCATGAGAGTCCAGTTTACCATGAGAGTTCAGTTTACCATGAAAGTCCAGTTTAACATGAGAGTCCAGTTTACCATGAGAGTTCAGTTTACCATGAGAGTCCAGTTTACCATGATAGTCCAGTTTACCATGAGAGTTCAGTTTACCATGAGAGTCCAGTATACCATGAGAGTCCAGTTTACCATGAGAGTCCAGTTTACCATGAAAGTCCAGTTTACCATGAGAGTCAGTTCACCATGAGAGTCAGTTTACCATGAGAGTCCAGTTTACCATGAAAGTCCAGTTTACCATGAAAGTCCAATTTACCATGTGAGTCCAGTTTACCATGAGAGTCCAGTTTACCATGAAAGTCCAGTTTACCATGAGAGTCCAGTTTACCATGAAAATACAGTTTACCATGAGAGTCCAGTTCACCATGAGAGTCAGTTTACCACGGGAGTCCAGTTTACCATGAAAGTCCAGTTTACCATGAAAGTCCAGTTTACCATGAGAGTCCAGTTTACCATGAAAGTCCAGTTTACCATGAAAGTTCAGTTTACCATTAGAGTCCAGTTCACCATGACAGTCAGTTTACCATTAGAGTCCAGTTTAACATGAGAGTCTAGTTTACCATGAGAGTCCAGTTTACCATGAGAGTCAGTTTACCATGAGAGTCCAGTTCACCATGAAAGTCCAGTTTACCATGAGAGTCCAGTTTACCATGAAAAATCCAGTTTACCATGAGAGTCAGTTTACCATGAGAGTCCAGTTTACCATGAGAGTCCAGTTTACCATGAGAGTCTAGTTTGCCATGAGAGTCCAGTTTACCATGAGAGTTCAATTTACCATGAGAGTCCAGTTTACCATGAAAGTCCAGTTAAAGATGAAAATCCAGTTTACCATGAGAGTCCAGTTTACCATGAGAGTCCAGTTTACCATGAGAGTTCAGTTTACCATGAGAGTCCAGTATACCATGAGAGTCAGTTTACCATGAGAGTCCAGTTTACCATGAGAGTCCAGTTTACCATGAAAGTCAGTTTACCATGAAAGTCCAGTTTAACATGAAAGTCAGTTTCCCATGAGAGTCCAATTCACCATGAAAGTCCAGTTTACCATGAGAGTCCAGTTTACCATGAGAGTTCAGTTTACCATGAAAGTCCAGTTTACCATGAGAGTCCAGTTTACCATGAGAGTTCAGTTTACCATGAAAGTCCAGTTTACCATGAGAGTCCAGTTTACCATGAGAGTCGAGTTTACCATGAAAATCCAGTTTACCATGAAAGTCCAGTTTACCATGAAAATCCAGTTTACCATGAGAGTCCAGTTTACCATGAAAATCCAGTTTACCATGAGAGTCCAGTTTACCATGAAAATCCAGTTTACCATGAAAGTCCAGTTTACCATGAAAATCCAGTTTACCATGAAAGTCAGTTTAACATGAGAGTCCAGTTTACCATGGAAGTCCAGTTTACCATGAGAGTCCAGTTTACCATGAGAGTCCAGTTTACCATGAAAATCAAGTTTACCATGAGAGGCCAGTTTACCATGAAAGTCCAGTTTACCATGAAAATCCAGTTTACCATGAGAGTCCAGTTTACCATGAGAGTCCAGTTTACCATGAAAGTCCAATTTACCATGAGAGCCCAGTTTACCATGAGAGTTCAGTTTACCATGAGAGTCCAGGATACCATGAGAGTCAGTTTACCATGAGAGTCCAGTTTACCAAGAGAGTCCAGTTTACCATGAAAGTCAGTTTAACATGAGAGTCCAGTTTACCATGGAAGTCCAGTTTACCATGAGAGTCCAGTTTACCATGAGAGTCCAGTTTACCATGAAAGTCCAGTTTACCATGAGAGTCAGTTTACCATGAAAGTCCAGTTTAACATGAAAGTCAGTTTCCCATGAGAGTCCAGTTCACCATGAGAGTTCAGTTTACCATGAGAGTCCAGTATACCATTAGAGTCAGTTTACCATGAGAGTCCAGTTTACCATGAGAGTCCAGTTTACCATGAAAGTCAGTTTAACATGAGAGTCCAGTTTACCATGGAAGTCCAGTTTACCATGAGAGTCCAGTTTACCATGATAGTCCAGTTTACCATGAGAGTTCAGTTTACCATAAGAGTCCAGTATACCATGAGAGTCCAGTTTACCATGAGAGTCCAGTTTACCATGAAAGTCCAGTTTACCATGAGAGTCAGTTTACCATGAGAGTCCAGTTTACCATGAAAGTCCAGTTTACCATGAAAGTCCAATTTACCATGTGAGTCCAGTTTACCATGAGAGTCCAGTTTACCATGAAAGTCCAGTTTACCATGAGAGTCCAGTTTACCATGAAAATACAGTTTACCATGAGAGTCCAGTTCACCATGAGAGTCAGTTTACCACGGGAGTCCAGTTTACCATGAAAGTCCAGTTTACCATGAAAGTCCAGTTTACCATGAGAGTCCAGTTTACCATGAGAGTCCAGTTTACCATGAAAGTCCAGTTCACCATGACAGTCAGTTTACCATTAGAGTCCAGTTTAACATGAGAGTCTAGTTTACCATGAGAGTCCAGTTTACCATGAGAGTCAGTTTACCATGAGAGTCCAGTTCACCATGAAAGTCCAGTTTACCATGAGAGTCCAGTTTACCATGAAAAATCCAGTTTACCATGAGAGTCAGTTTACCATGAGAGTCCAGTTTACCATGAGAGTCCAGTTTACCATGAGAGTCTAGTTTGCCATGAGAGTCCAGTTTACCATGAGAGTTCAATTTACCATGAGAGTTCAGTTTACCATGAAAGTCCAGTTAAAGATGAAAATCCAGTTTACCATCAGAGTCCAGTTTACCATGAAAATCAGTTTACCATGAGAGTCCAGTTTACCATGGAAGTCCAGTTTACCATGAAAATCCAGTTTACCATGAAAATCCAGTTTACCATGAAAGTCCAGTTTACCATGAAAATCCAGTTCACCATCAGAGTCCAGTTTACCATGAGAGTCCAGTTTACCATGAGAGTCCAGTTTACAATGAAAATCCAGTTTACCATGAGAGTCCAGTTTACCATGAGAGTCCAGTTTACCATGAAAGTTCAGTTTACCATGAAACTCCAGTTTACCATGAAAGTCCAATTTACCATGAGAGCCCAGTTTACCATGAGAGTTCAGTTTACCATGAGAGTCCAGGATACCATGAGAGTCAGTTTACCATGAGAGTCCAGTTTACCAAGAGAGTCCAGTTTACCATGAAAGTCAGTTTAACATGAGAGTCCAGTTTTCCATGGAAGTCCAGTTTACCATGAGAGTCCAGTTTACCATGAGAGTTCAGTTTACCATGAAAGTCCAGTTTACCATGAGAGTTCAGTTTACCATGAGAGTCAGTTTACCATGAAAGTCCAGTTTAACATGGAAGTCAGTTTCCCATGAGAGTCCAGTTCACCATGAGAGTCAGTTTACCATGAGAGTCCAGTTTAACATGAGAGTCTAGTTTACCATGAGAGTCCAGTTTACCATGAGAGTCAGTTTACCATGAGAGTCCAGTTCACCATGAAAGTCCAGTTTACCATGAGAGCCCAGTTTACCATGAAAAATCCAGTTTACCATGAGAGTCAGTTTACCATGAGAGTCCAGTTTACCATGAGAGTCCAGTTTACCATGAGAGTCCAGTTTACCATGAGAGTTCAATTTACCATGAGAGTCCAGTTTACCATGAAAGTCCAGTTAAAGATGAAAATCCAGTTTACCATCAGAGTCCAGTTTACCATGAAAATCAGTTTACCATGAGAGTCCAGTTTACCATGGAAGTCCAGTTTACCATGAAAATCCAGTTTACCATGAAAATCCAGATTACCATGAAAGTCCAGTTTACCATGAAAATCCAGTTCACCATGAGAGTCCAGTTTACCATGAGAGTCCAGTTTACCATGAGAGTCCAGTTTACAATGAAAATCCAGTTTACCATGAGAGTCCAGTTTACCATGAGAGTCCAGTTTACCATGAAAGTTCAGTTTACCATGAAACTCCAGTTTACCATGAAAGTCCAATTTACCATGAGAGCCCAGTTTACCATGAGAGTTCAGTTTACCATGAGAGTCCAGGATACCATGAGAGTCAGTTTACCATGAGAGTCCAGTTTACCAAGAGAGTCCAGTTTACCATGAAAGTCAGTTTAACATGAGAGTCCAGTTTTCCATGGAAGTCCAGTTTACCATGAGAGTCCAGTTTACCATGAGAGTTCAGTTTACCATGAAAGTCCAGTTTACCATGAGAGTTCAGTTTACCATGAGAGTCAGTTTACCATGAAAGTCCAGTTTAACATGGAAGTCAGTTTCCCATGAGAGTCCAGTTCACCATGAGAGTCAGTTTACCATGAGAGTCCAGTTTAACATGAGAGTCTAGTTTACCATGAGAGTCCAGTTTACCATGAGAGTCAGTTTACCATGAGAGTCCAGTTCACCATGAAAGTCCAGTTTACCATGAGAGTCCAGTTTACCATGAAAAATCCAGTTTACCATGAGAGTCCAGTTTACCATGAGAGTCCAGTTTACCATGAGAGTCTAGTTTGCCATGAGAGTCCAGTTTACCATGAGAGTTCAATTTACCATGAGAGTCCAGTTTACCATGAAAGTCCAGTTAAAGATGAAAATCCAGTTTACCATCAGAGTCCAGTTTACCATGAAAATCAGTTTACCATGAGAGTCCAGTTTACCATGGAAGTCCAGTTTACCATGAAAATCCAGTTTACCATGAAAATCCAGTTTACCATGAAAGTCCAGTTTACCATGAAAATCCAGTTCACCATGAGAGTCCAGTTTACCATGAGAGTCCAGTTTACCATGAGAGTCCAGTTTACAATGAAAATCCAGTTTACCATGAGAGTCCAGTTTACCATGATAGTCCAGTTTACCATGAAAGTTCAGTTTACCATGAAACTCCAGTTTACCATGAAAGTCCAATTTACCATGAGAGCCCAGTTTACCATGAGAGTTCAGTTTACCATGAGAGTCCAGGATACCATGAGAGTCAGTTTACCATGAGAGTCCAGTTTACCATGAGAGTCCAGTTTACCATGAAAGTCAGTTTAACATGACAGTCCAGTTTACCATGGAAGTCCAGTTTACCATGATAGTCCAGTTTACCATGAGAGTCCAGTTTACCATGAGAGTTCAGTTTACCATGAGAGTCCAGTATACCATGAGAGTCAGTTTACCATGAGAGTCCAGTTTACCATGAGAGTCCAGTTTACCATGAAAGTCAGTTTACCATGAAAGTCCAGTTTAACATGAAAGTCAGTTTCCCATGAGAGTCCAATTCACCATGAAAGTCCAGTTTACCATGAGAGTCCAGTTTACCATGAGAGTTCAGTTTACCATGAAAGTCCAGTTTACCATGAGAGTCCAGTTTACCATGAGGGTCGAGTTTACCATGAAAATCCAGTTTACCATGAAACTCCAGTTTACCATGAAAATCCAGTTCACCATGAGAGTCAGTTTACCACGGGAGTCCAGTTTACCATGAAAGTCCAGTTTACCATGAAAGTCCAGTTTACCATGAGAGTCCAGTTTACCATGAAAGTCCAGTTTACCATGAAAGTTCAGTTTACCATTAGAGTCCAGTTCACCATGACAGTCAGTTTACCATTAGAGTCCAGTTTAACATGAGAGTCTAGTTTACCATGAGAGTCCAGTTTACCATGAGAGTCAGTTTACCATGAGAGTCCAGTTCACCATGAAAGTCCAGTTTACCATGAGAGTCCAGTTTACCATGAAAAATCCAGTTTACCATGAGAGTCAGTTTACCATGAGAGTCCAGTTTACCATGAGAGTCCAGTTTACCATGAGAGTTCAATTTACCATGAGAGTCCAGTTTACCATGAAAGTCCAGTTAAAGATGAAAATCCAGTTTACCATCAGAGTCCAGTTTACCATGAAAATCAGTTTACCATGAGAGTCCAGTTTACCATGGAAGTCCAGTTTACCATGAAAATCCAGTTTACCATGAAAATCCAGTTTACCATGAAAGTCCAGTTTACCATGAAAATCCAGTTCACCATGAGAGTCCAGTTTACCATGAGAGTCCAGTTTACCATGAGAGTCCAGTTTACAATGAAAATCCAGTTTACCATGAGAGTCCAGTTTACCATGAGAGTCCAGTTTACCATGAAAGTTCAGTTTACCATGAAACTCCAGTTTACCATGAAAGTCCAATTTACCATGAGAGCCCAGTTTACCATGAGAGTTCAGTTTACCATGAGAGTCCAGGATACCATGAGAGTCAGTTTACCATGAGAGTCCAGTTTACCAAGAGAGTTCAGTTTACCATGAAAGTCAGTTTAACATGAGAGTCCAGTTTTCCATGGAAGTCCAGTTTACCATGAGAGTCCAGTTTACCATGAGAGTTCAGTTTACCATGAGAGTCCAGTATACCATGAGAGTCAGTTTACCATGAGAGTCCAGTTTACCATGAGAGTCCAGTTTACCATGAGAGTCAGTTTACCATGAAAGTCCAGTTTAACATGAAAGTCAGTTTCCCATGAGAGTTCAATTCACCATGAAAGTCCAGTTTACCATGAGAGTCCAGTTTACCATGAGAGTTCAGTTTACCATGAGAGTTCAGTTTACCATGAGAGTCCAGTATACCATGAGAGTCCAGTTTAACATGAGAGTCTAGTTTAACATGAGAGTCCAGTTTACCATGAGAGTCAGTTTACCATGAGAGTCCAGTTCACCATGAAAGTCCAGTTTACCATGAGAGTCCAGTTTACCATGAAAAATCCAGTTTACCATGAGAGTCAGTTTACCATGAGAGTCCAGTTTACCATGAGAGTCCAGTTTACCATGAGAGTCTAGTTTGCCATGAGAGTCCAGTTTACCATGAGAGTTCAATTTACCATGAGAGTCCAGTTTACCATGAAAGTCCAGTTAAAGATGAAAATCCAGTTTACCATCAGAGTCCAGTTTACCATGAAAATCAGTTTACCATGAGAGTCCAGTTTACCATGGAAGTCCAGTTTACCATGAAAATCCAGTTTACCATGAAAATCCAGTTTACCATGAAAGTCCAGTTTACCATGAAAATCCAGTTCACCATGAGAGTCCAGTTTACCATGAGAGTCCAGTTTACCATGAGAGTCCAGTTTACAATGAAAATCCAGTTTACCATGAGAGTCCAGTTTACCATGAGAGTCCAGTTTACCATGAAAGTTCAGTTTACCATGAAACTCCAGTTTACCATGAAAGTCCAATTTACCATGAGAGCCCAGTTTACCATGAGAGTTCAGTTTACCATGAGAGTCCAGGATACCATGAGAGTCAGTTTACCATGAGAGTCCAGTTTACCAAGAGAGTCCAGTTTACCATGAAAGTCAGTTTACCATGAGAGTCCAGTTTACCATGAGAGTTCAGTTTACCATGAAAGTCCAGTTTACCATGACAGTTCAGTTTACCATGAGAGTCAGTTTACCATGAAAGTCCAGTTTAACATGAAAGTCAGTTTCCCATGAGAGTCCAGTTCACCATGAGAGTTCAGTTTACCATGAGAGTCCAGTATACCATTAGAGTCAGTTTACCATGAGAGTCCAGTTTACCATGAGAGTCCAGTTTACCATGAAAGTCAGTTTAACATGACAGTCCAGTTTACCATGGAAGTCCAGTTTACCATGAGAGTCCAGTTTACCATGAGAGTCCAGTTTACCATGAGAGTTCAGTTTACCATGAGAGTCCAGTATACCATGAGAGTCAGTTTACCATGAGAGTCCCGTTTACCATGAGAGTCCAGTTTACCATGAAAGTCAGTTTACCATGAAAGTCCAGTTTAACATGAAAGTCAGTTTCCCATGAGAGTCCAATTCACCATGAAAGTCCAGCTTACCATGAGAGTCCAGTTTACCATGAGGGTCGAGTTTACCATGAAAATCCAGTTTACCATGAGAGTCCAGTTTACCATGAGGGTCGAGTTTACCATGAAAATCCAGTTTACCATGAAACTCCAGTTTACCATGAAAATCCAGTTCACCATGAGAGTCAGTTTACCACGGGAGTCCAGTTTACCATGAAAGTCCAGTTTACCATGAAAGTCCAGTTTACCATGAGAGTCCAGTTTACCATGAAAGTCCAGTTTACCATGAAAGTTCAGTTTACCATTAGAGTCCAGTTCACCATGACAGTCAGTTTACCATTAGAGTCCAGTTTAACATGAGAGTCTAGTTTACCATGAGAGTCCAGTTTACCATGAGAGTCAGTTTACCATGAGAGTCCAGTTCACCATGAAAGTCCAGTTTACCATGAGAGTCCAGTTTACCATGAAAAATCCAGTTTACCATGAGAGTCAGTTTACCATGAGAGTCCAGTTTACCATGAGAGTCCAGTTTACCATGAGAGTTCAATTTACCATGAGAGTCCAGTTTACCATGAAAGTCCAGTTAAAGATGAAAATCCAGTTTACCATCAGAGTCCAGTTTACCATGAAAATCAGTTTACCATGAGAGTCCAGTTTACCATGGAAGTCCAGTTTACCATGAAAATCCAGTTTACCATGAAAATCCAGTTTACCATGAAAGTCCAGTTTACCATGAAAATCCAGTTCACCATGAGAGTCCAGTTTACCATGAGAGTCCAGTTTACCATGAGAGTCCAGTTTACAATGAAAATCCAGTTTACCATGAGAGTCCAGTTTACCATGAGAGTCCAGTTTACCATGAAAGTTCAGTTTACCATGAAACTCCAGTTTACCATGAAAGTCCAATTTACCATGAGAGCCCAGTTTACCATGAGAGTTCAGTTTACCATGAGAGTCCAGGATACCATGAGAGTCAGTTTACCATGAGAGTCCAGTTTACCAAGAGAGTTCAGTTTACCATGAAAGTCAGTTTAACATGAGAGTCCAGTTTTCCATGGAAGTCCAGTTTACCATGAGAGTCCAGTTTACCATGAGAGTTCAGTTTACCATGAGAGTCCAGTATACCATGAGAGTCAGTTTACCATGAGAGTCCAGTTTACCATGAGAGTCCAGTTTACCATGAAAGTCAGTTTACCATGAAAGTCCAGTTTAACATGAAAGTCAGTTTCCCATGAGAGTTCAATTCACCATGAAAGTCCAGTTTACCATGAGAGTCCAGTTTACCATGAGAGTTCAGTTTACCATGAGAGTTCAGTTTACCATGAGAGTCCAGTATACCATGAGAGTCCAGTTTAACATGAGAGTCTAGTTTAACATGAGAGTCCAGTTTACCATGAGAGTCAGTTTACCATGAGAGTCCAGTTCACCATGAAAGTCCAGTTTACCATGAGAGTCCAGTTTACCATGAAAAATCCAGTTTACCATGAGAGTCAGTTTACCATGAGAGTCCAGTTTACCATGAGAGTCCAGTTTACCATGAGAGTCTAGTTTGCCATGAGAGTCCAGTTTACCATGAGAGTTCAATTTACCATGAGAGTCCAGTTTACCATGAAAGTCCAGTTAAAGATGAAAATCCAGTTTACCATCAGAGTCCAGTTTACCATGAAAATCAGTTTACCATGAGAGTCCAGTTTACCATGGAAGTCCAGTTTACCATGAAAATCCAGTTTACCATGAAAATCCAGTTTACCATGAAAGTCCAGTTTACCATGAAAATCCAGTTCACCATGAGAGTCCAGTTTACCATGAGAGTCCAGTTTACCATGAGAGTCCAGTTTACAATGAAAATCCAGTTTACCATGAAAGTCCAGTTTACCATGAGAGTCCAGTTTACCATGAAAGTTCAGTTTACCATGAAACTCCAGTTTACCATGAAAGTCCAATTTACCATGAGAGCCCAGTTTACCATGAGAGTTCAGTTTACCATGAGAGTCCAGGATACCATGAGAGTCAGTTTACCATGAGAGTCCAGTTTACCAAGAGAGTCCAGTTTACCATGAAAGTCAGTTTACCATGAGAGTCCAGTTTACCATGAGAGTTCAGTTTACCATGAAAGTCCAGTTTACCATGACAGTTCAGTTTACCATGAGAGTCAGTTTACCATGAAAGTCCAGTTTAACATGAAAGTCAGTTTCCCATGAGAGTCCAGTTCACCATGAGAGTTCAGTTTACCATGAGAGTCCAGTATACCATTAGAGTCAGTTTACCATGAGAGTCCAGTTTACCATGAGAGTCCAGTTTACCATGAAAGTCAGTTTAACATGACAGTCCAGTTTACCATGGAAGTCCAGTTTACCATGAGAGTCCAGTTTACCATGAGAGTCCAGTTTACCATGAGAGTTCAGTTTACCATGAGAGTCCAGTATACCATGAGAGTCAGTTTACCATGAGAGTCCCGTTTACCATGAGAGTCCAGTTTACCATGAAAGTCAGTTTACCATGAAAGTCCAGTTTAACATGAAAGTCAGTTTCCCATGAGAGTCCAATTCACCATGAAAGTCCAGCTTACCATGAGAGTCCAGTTTACCATGAGGGTCGAGTTTACCATGAAAATCCAGTTTACCATGAAAGTCCAGTTTACCATGAAAATCCAGTTTACCATGAGAGTCTAGTTTACCATGAAAATCCAGTTTACCATGAAAGTCCAGTTTACCATGAAAATCCAGTTTACCATGAGAGTCCAGTTTACCATGAAAATCCAGTTTACCATGAGAGTCCAGTTTACCATGAAAATCAAGTTTACCATGAGAGTCCAGTTTACCATGAAAGTCCAGTTTACCATGAAAATCCAGTTTACCATGAGAGTCCAGTTTACCATGAGAGTCCAGTTTACCATGAAAGTCCAGTTTACCATGAAACTCCAGTTTACCTTGAAAGTCCAATTTACCATGAGAGCCCAGTTTACCATGAGAGTTCAGTTTACCATGAGAGTCCAGGATACCATGAGAGTCAGTTTACCATGAGAGTCCAGTTTACCAAGAGAGTCCAGTTTACCATGAAAGTCAGTTTAACATGAGAGTCCAGTTTACCATGGAAGTCCAGTTTACCATGAGAGTCCAGTTTACCATGAGAGTCCAGTTTACCATGAAAGTCCAGTTTACCATGAGAGTTCAGTTTACCATGAGAGTCAGTTTACCATGAAAGTCCAGTTTAACATGAAAGTCAGTTTCCCATGAGAGTCCAGTTCACCATGAGAGTTCAGTTTACCATGAGAGTCCAGTATACCATTAGAGTAAGTTTACCATGATAGTCCAGTTTACCATGAGAGTCCAGTTAACCATGAAAGTCAGTGTAACATGAGAATCCAGTTTACCTTGGAAGTCCAGTTTACCTTGAGAGTCCAGTTTACCATGAGAGTCCAGTTTACCATGAAAGTCAGTTTAACATGAGAGTCCAGTTTACCATGGAAGTCCAGTTTACCATGAGAGTCCAGTTTACCATGAGAGTCCAGTTTACCATGAGAGTTCAGTTTACCATGAGAGTCCAGTATACCATGAGAGTCAGTTTGGCATGAGAGTCCAGTTTACCATGAGAGTCCAGTTTACCATGAAAGTCAGTTTCCCATGATAGTCCAATTCACCATGAAAGTCCAGTTTACCATGAGAGTCCAGTTTACCATGAGAGTTCAGTTTACCATGAAAGTCCAGTTTACCATGAGAGTCCAGTTTACCATGAGAGTCGAGTTTACCATGAAAATCCAGTTTACCATGAAAGTCCAGTTTACCATGAAAATCCAGTTTACCATGAGAGTCCAGTTTACCATGAAAATCCAGTTTACCATGAGAGTCCAGTTTACCATGAAAATCCAGTTTACCATGAAAGTCAGTTTAACATGAGAGTCCAGTTTACAATGGAAGTCCAGTTTACCATGAGAGTCCAGTTTACCATGAGAGTCCAGTTTACCATGAAAATCAAGTTTACCATGAGAGTCCAGTTTACCATGAAAGTCCAGTTTACCATGAAAATCCAGTTTACCATGAGAGTCCAGTTTACCATGAGAGTCAGTTTACCATGAAAATCCAGTTTACCATGAAAGTTCAGTTTACCATGAAAATCCAGTTTACCATGAAAGTCCAGTTTACCATTAAAATCCAGTTTACCATGAGATTCCAGTTCATCATGAGAGTCCCGTTTACCATGAGAGTCCAGTTTACTATGAGAGTCCAGTTTACCATGAAAATGCAATTTACCATGAGAGTCCAGTTTGCCATGAGAGTCCAGTTTACCATGAAAGTCCAGTTTACCATGAAAATCCAGTTTACCATGAAAGTCCAGTTTACCATGAGAGTCCAGTTTACCATGAAAATCCAGTTTAAAATGAGAGTCCAGTTTACCATGAAAATCCAGATTACCATGAAAGTCCAGTTTACCATGAAAATCCAGTTTACCATGAGAGTCCCGTTTTCCATGAAAATCCAGTTTACCATGAGAGTCCAGTTTACCATGAAAATCCAGTTTACCATGAAAGTCCAGTTTACCATGAGAGTCCAGTTTACCATGAAAATCCAGTTTGCCATGAGAGTCCAGTTCACCATGAAAGTCCAGTTTACCAAAAGAGTCCAGTTTACCATGAGAGTTCAGTTTACCATGAAAATCCAGTTTTTTCATGAAAGTCCAGTTTACCATGAAAGTCCAGTTTACCCTGAGAGTCCAGTTTACAATGAAAATCCAATTTACCATGAGAGTCCAGTTCACCATGAAAATCCAGTTTACCATGATAGTTCAGTTTACCATGAGAGTCAATTTACCATGAAAGTCCAGTTTACCATGAAAGTCCAGTATACCATGAGAGTCAGTTTACCATGAGAGTCCAGTTTAACATGAGAGTCCAGTTTACCATGGAAGTCCAGTTTACCATGAGAGTCCAGTTTAACATGAGAGTCCAGTTTACCATGAGAGTCCAGTTTACCCTGACAGTCAGTTTACCATGAAAGTCCAGTTTAACAGGAAAGTCAGTTTCCCATGCGAGTCCAGTTCACCATGAAAGTCCAGTTTACCATGAGAGTCCAGTTTACCATGAGAGTTCAGTTTACCATAAAAGTCCAGTTTACCATGAGAGTCCAGTTTACCATGAGAGTCCAGTTTACCATGAGAGTCCAGTTTACCATGAAAGTCCAGTTTACCATGAGAGTTCAGTTTACCATGAGAGTCAGTTTACCATGAAAGTCCAGTTTAACATGAAAGTCCGTTTCCCATGAGAGTCCAGTTCACCATGAGAGTTCAGTTTACCATGAGAGTCCAGTATACCATTAGAGTCAGTTTACCATGAGAGTCCAGTTTACCATGAGAGTCCAGTTTACCATGAAAGTCAGTTTAACATGAGAGTCCAGTTTACCATGAGAGTCCAGTTTACCATGAGAGTCCAGTTTACCATGAGAGTTCAGTTTACCATGAGAGTTCAGTATACCATGAGAGTCAGTTTACCATGAGATTCCAGTATACCATGAGAGTCCAGTTTTCCATGAAAGTCAGTTTACCATGAAAGTCCAGTTTAACATGAAAGTCAGTTTCCCATGAGAGTCCAATTCACCATGAAAGTCCAGTTTACCATGAGATTCCAGTTAAACATGAGAGTTCAGTTTACCATGAAAGTCCAGTTTACCATGAGAGTCCATTTTACCATGAGAGTTCAGTTTAGCATAAAAGTCCAGTTTACCATGAGAGTCCAGTTTACCATGAGAGTCCAGTTTACCATGAAAGTCCAGTTTACCATGAGAGTTCAGTTTACCATGAGAGTCAGTTTACCATGAAAGTCCAGTTTAACATGAAAGTCAGTTTCCCATGAGAGTCCAGTTCACCATGAGAGTTCAGTTTACCATGAGAGTCCAGTATACCATTAGAGTCAGTTTACCATGAGAGTCCAGTTCACCATGAGAGTCCAGTTTACCATGAAAGTCAGTTTAACATGAGAGTCCAGTTTACCATGGAAGTCCAGTTTACCATGAGAGTCCAGTTTACCATGAGAGTCCAGTTTGCCATGAGAGTTCAGTTTACCATGAGAGTCCAGTATACCATTAGAGTCAGTTTACCATGAGAGTCCAGTATACCATGAGAGTCCAGTTTTCCATGAAAGGCAGTTTACCATGAAAGTCCAGTTTAACATGAAAGTCAGTTTCCCATGAGAGTCCAATTCACCATGAAAGTCCAGTTTACCATGAGAGTCCAGTTAAACATGAGAGTTCAGTTTACCATGAAAGTCCAGTTTACCATGAGAGTCCAGTTTACCATGAAAGTCAGTTTAACATGAGAATCCAGTTTACCATGAGAGTCCAGTTTACCATGAGAGTCCAGTTTACCATGAAAGTCAGTTTAACATGAGAGTCCAGTTTACCATGGAAGTCCAGTTTACCATGAGAGTCCAGTTTACCATGGGAATCCAGTTTACCATGAGAGTTCAGTTTACCATGAGAGTCCAGTATACCATGAGAGTCAGTTTGGCATGAGAGTCCAGTTTACCATGAGAGTCCAGTTTACCATGAAAGTCAGTTTCCCATGAGAGTCCAATTCACCATGAAAGTCCAATTTACCATGAGAGTCCAGTTTACCATGAGAGTTCAGTTTACCATGAAAGTCCAGTTTACCATGAGAGTCCAGTTTACCATGAGAGTCGAGTTTACCATGAAAATCCAGTTTACCATGAAAGTCCAGTTTACCATGAAAATCCAGTTTTCCATGAGAGTCCAGTTTACCATGAAAATCCAGTTTACCATGAGAGTCCAGTTTACCATGAAAATCCAGTTTACCATGAAAGTCAGTTTGACATGAGAGTCCAGTTTACCATTGAAGTCCAGTTTACCATGAGAGTCCAGTTTACCATGAGAGTCCAGTTTACCATGAAAATCAAGTTTACCATGAGAGTCCAGTTTACCATGAAAGTCCAGTTTACCATGAAAATCCAGTTTACCATGAGAGTCCAGTTTACAATGATAGTCAGTTTACCATGAAAATCCAGTTTACCATGAAAGTTCAGTTTACCATGAAAATCCAGTTTTACCATGAAAGTCCAGTTTACCATTAAAATCCAGTTTACCATGAGATTCCAGTTCATCATGAGAGTCCCGTTTACCATGAGAGTCCAGTTTACTATGAGAGTCCAGTTTACCATGAAAATCCAATTTACCACGAGAGTCCAGTTTGCCATGAGAGTCCAGTTTACCATGAAAGTCCAGTTTACCATGAAAATCCAGTTTACCATGAAAGTCCAGTTTACCATGAGAGTCCAGTTTACCATGAAAATCCAGTTTAAAATGAGAGTGCAGTTTACCATGAAAATCCAGATTACCATGAAAGTCCAGTTTACCATGAAAATCCAGTTTACCATGAGAGTCCAGTTTTCCATGAAAATCCAGTTTACCATGAGAGTCCAGTTTACCATGAAAATCCAGTTTACCATGAAAGTCCAGTTTACCATGAGAGTCCAGTTTACCATGAAAATCCAGTTTGCCATGAGAGTCCAGTTCACCATGAAAGTCCAGTTTACCAAAAGAGTCCAGTTTACCATGAGAGTTCAGTTTACCATGAAAATCCAGTTTTTCCATGAAAGTCCAGTTTACCATGAAAGTCCAGTTTACCCTGAGAGTCCAGTTTACCATGAAAATCCAATTTACCATGAGAGTCCAGTTCACCATGAAAATCCAGTTTACCATGACAGTCCAGTTTACCATGAGAGTCAATTTACCATGAAAGTCCAGTTTACCATGAAAGTCCAGTATACCATGAGAGTCAGTTTACCATGAGAGTCCAATTCACCATGAAAGTCCAGTTTACCATGAGAGTCCAGTTTACCATGAGAGTTCAGTTTACCATGAAAGTCCAGTTTACCATGAGAGTCCAGTTTACCATGAGAGTCGAGTTTACCATGAAAATCCAGTTTACCATGAAAGTCCAGTTTACCATGAAAATCCAGTTTTCCATGAGAGTCCAGTTTACCATGAAAATCCAGTTTACCATGAGAGTCCAGTTTACCATGAAAATCCAGTTTACCATGAAAGTCAGTTTAACATGAGAGTCCAGTTTACCATGGAAGTCCAGTTTACCATGAGAGTCCAGTTTACCATGAGAGTCCAGTTTACCATGAAAATCAAGTTTACCATGAGAGTCCAGTTTACCATGAAAGTCCAGTTTACCATGAAAATCCAGTTTACCATGAGAGTCCAGTTTACCATGATAGTCAGTTTACCATGAAAATCCAGTTTACCATGAAAGTTCAGTTTACCATGAAAATCCAGTTTACCATGAAAGTCAAGTTTACCATTAAAATCCAGTTTACCATGAGATTCCAGTTCATCATGAGAGTCCCGTTTACCATGAGAGTCCAGTTTACTATGAGAGTCCAGTTTACCATGAAAATCCAATTTACCATGAGAGTCCAGTTTGCCATGAGAGTCCAGTTTACCATGAAAGTCCAGTTTACCATGAAAATCCAGTTTACCATGAAAGTCCAGTTTACCATGAGAGTCCAGTTTACCATGAAAATCCAGTTTAAAATGAGAGTCCAGTTTACCATGAAAATCCAGATTACCATGAAAGTCCAGTTTACCATGAAAATCCAGTTTACCATGAGAGTCCAGTTTTCCATGAAAATCCAGTTTAGCATGAGAGTCCAGTTTACCATGAAAATCCAGTTTACCATGAAAGTCCAGTTTACCATGAGAGTCCAGTTTACCATGAAAATCCAGTTTGCCATGAGAGTCCAGTTCACCATGAAAGTCCAGTTTACCAAAAGAGTCCAGTTTACCATGAGAGTTCAGTTTACCATGAAAATCCAGTTTTTCCATGAAAGTCCAGTTTACCATGAAAGTCCAGTTTACCCTGAGAGTCCAGTTTACCATGAAAATCTAATTTACCATGAGAGTCCAGTTCACCATGAAAATCCAGTTTACCATGACAGTCCAGTTTACCATGAGAGTCAATTTACCATGAAAGTCCAGTTTACCATGAAAGTCCAGTATACCATGAGAGTCAGTTTACCATGAGAGTCCAGTTTAACATGAGAGTCCAGTTTACCATGGAAGTCCAGTTTACCATGAGAGTCCAGTTTAACATGAGAGTCCAGTTTGCCATGAGAGTTCAGTTTACCATGAGAGTCCAGTATACCATGAGAGTCAGTTTACCATGAGAGTCCAGTATACCATGAGAGTCCAGTTTTCCATGAAAGTCAGTTTACCATGAAAGTCCAGTTTAACATGAAAGTCAGTTTCCCATGAGAGTCCAATTCACCATGAAAGTCCAGTTTACCATGAGAGTCCAGTTAAACATGAGAGTTCAGTTTACCATGAAAGTCCAGTTTACCATGAGAGTCCAGCTTACCATAAGAGTCGAGTTTACCATGAAAATCCAGTTTACCATGAAAGTCCAGTTTACCATGAAAATCCAGTTTACCATGAGAGTCCAGTTTACCATGAAAATCCAGATTACCATGAAAGTCCAGTTTACCATGAAAATCCAGTTTACCATGAGAGTCCAGTTTTCCATGAAAATCCAGTTTACCATGAGAGTCCAGTTTACCATGAAAATCCAGTTTACCATGAAAGTCCAGTTTACCATGAGAGTCCAGTTTACCATGAAAATCCAGTTTGCCATGAGAGTCCAGTTCACCATGAAAGTCCCGTTTACCATGAGAGTCAGTTTACCATGAAAGTCCAGTTTACCATGAGAGTCCAGTTTACCATGAGAGTCAATTTACCATGAAAGTCCAGTTTACCCTGAGAGTCCAGTTTACCATGAAAATCCAATTTACCATGAGAGTCCAGTTCACCATGAAAATCCAGTTTACCATGACAGTCCAGTTTACCATGAGAGTCAATTTACAATGAAAGTCCAGTTTACCATGAAAGTCCAGTATACCATGAGATTCAGTTTACCATGAGAGTCCAGTTTAACACGAGAGTCCAGTTTACCATGGAAGTCCAGTTTACCATGAGAGTCCAGTTTACCATGAGAGTCCAGTTTACCATGAAAGTCCAGTTTACCCTGAGAGTCAGTTTACCATGAAAGTCCAGTTTAACATGAAAGTCAGTTTCCCATGAGAGTCCAGTTCACCATGAAAGTCCAGTTTACCATGAGAGTCCAGTTTACCATGAGAGTTCAGTTTACCATAAAAGTCCAGTTTTCCATGAGAGTCCAGTTTACCATGAGAGTCCAGTTTACCACGAGATTCCAGTTTACCATGAAAGTCCAGTTTACCATGAGAGTTCAGTTTACCATGAGAGTCAGTTTACCATGAAAGTCCAGTTTAACATGAAAGTCAGTTTCCCATGAGAGTGCAGTTCACCATGAGAGTTCAGTTTACCATGAGAGTCCAGTATACCATTAGAGTCAGTTTACCATGAGAGTCCAGTTAACATGAGAGTCCAGTTTACCATGAAAGTCAGTTTAACATGAGAGTCCAGTTTACCATGACAGTCCAGTTTACCATGAGAGTCCAGTTTACCATGAGAGTTCAGTTTACCATGAGAGTCCAGTATACCATGAGAGTCAGTTTACCATGAGAGTCCAGTATACCATGAGAGTCCAGTTTACCATGAGAGTCCAGTTTACCATGAAAATCCAGTTTACCATGACAGTCCAGTTTACCATGAGAGTCAATTTACCATGAAAGTCCAGTTTACCATGAAAGTCCAGTATACCATGAGAGTCAGTTTACCATGAGAGTCCAGTTTAACACGAGAGTCCAGTTTACCATGGAAGTTCAGTTTACCATGAGAGTCCAGTTTACCATGAGAGTCCAGTTTACCATGAAAGTCCAGTTTACCCTGAGAGTCAGTTTACCATGAAAGTCCAGTTTAACATGAAAGTCAGTTTCCCATGAGAGTCCAGTTCACCATGAAAGTCCAGTTTACCATGAGAGTCCAGTTTACCATGAGAGTTCAGTTTACCATAAAAGTCCAGTTTTCCATGAGAGTCCAGTTTACCATGAGAGTCCAGTTTACCACGAGATTCCAGTTTACCATGAAAGTCCAGTTTACCATGAGAGTTCAGTTTACCATGAGAGTCAGTTTACCATGAAAGTCCAGTTTAACATGAAAGTCAGTTTCCCATGAGAGTCCAGTTCACCATGAAAGTCCAGTTTACTATTAGAGTCCAGTTTACCATGAAAATCCAGTTTACCATGAAAATCCAGTTTACCATGAGAGTCCAGTTTACCATGAGAGTCCAGTTTACCATGAAAGTCCAGTTTACCCTGAGAGTCAGTTTACCATGAAAGTCCAGTTTAACATGAAAGTCAGTTTCCCATGAGAGTCCAGTTCACCATGAAAGTCCAGTTTACCATGAGAGTCCAGTTTACCATGAGAGTTCAGTTTACCATAAAAGTCCAGTTTTCCATGAGAGTCCAGTTTACCATGAGAGTCCAGTTTACCACGAGATTCCAGTTTACCATGAAAGTCCAGTTTACCATGAGAGTTCAGTTTACCATGAGAGTCAGTTTACCATGAAAGTCCAGTTTAACATGAAAGTCAGTTTCCCATGAGAGTCCAGTTCACCATGAAAGTCCAGTTTACTATTAGAGTCCAGTTTACCATGAAAATCCAGTTTACCATGAAAATCCAGTTTACCATGAGAGTCCAGTTTACCATGAAAGTCCAGTTTACCATGCGAGTCCAGTTTACCATGAAAATCCTTTTTACCATGAGAGTCCAGTTTACCATGAAAATCCAGTTTACCATGAGAGTCCAGTTTAATATGAAAATCCAGTTTACCATGAGAGTCCAGTTTAACATGAAAATCCAGTTTACCCTGAAACTCCAGTATACCATGAAAGTCCAGTTTACCATGAGAGTCAGTATACCATGAGAGTCCAGTTTACCATGAGAGTCCAGGTCACCATGAGAGTCCAGTTTACCATGAAAGTCCAGTTTACCATGAGAGTCAGTTTACCATGAAAATCCAGTTTACCATGAGAGTCCATTTTACCATGAAAATCCAGTTTACCATGAGAGTCCAGTTTACCATGAAAGTCCAGTTTACCATGAAAGTCCAGTTTACCATGAGAGTCCATTTTACCATGAAAATCCAGCTTACCATGAAAGTCCAATTTACCATGAGAGTCAGTTTACCATGAAAGTCCAGTTTACCATGAGAGTCCAGTTTACCATGAAAATCCAGTTTACCCTGAAAGTCCAGTTTACCATGAGAGTGAAGTTTACCATGAAAATCCAGTTTACTATAAGTCCATTTTACCATGAAAATCCAGTTTACCATGAGAGTCCAGTTTACCATGAAAGTCCAGTTTACCATGAAAATCCAGTTTACCATGAGAGTCCAGTTTACCATGAGAGTCAGTTTACCATGAAAGTCCAGTTTACCATGAGAGTCCGGTTTACCATGAAAATCCAGTTTACCATGAGAGTCCAGTTTACCATGAAAGTCCAGTTTACCATTAGAGTTCAGTTTACCATGAAAATCCAGTTTACCATGAAAATCCAGTTTACCATGAACGTCCAGTTTACCATGAGAGTCCAGTTTACCATGAAAATTCAGTTTACCATGAGAGTCCAGTTTACCATGAAAATCCAGTTTACCATGAGATTCCAGTTGACTATGAAAATCCAGTTTACCATGAGAGTCCAGTATAACATGAAAATCCAGTTTACCCTGAAAGTCCAGTTTACCATGAAAGTCCAGTTTACCATGAGAGTCAGTATACCATGAGAGTCCAGTTTACCATGAGAGTCCAGGTCACCATGAGAGTCCAGTTTACCATGAAAGTCCAGTTTACCATGAGAGTCAGTTTACCATGAAAATCCAGTTTACCATGAGAGTCCAGTTTACCATGAAAGTCCAGTTTACCATGAGAGTCAGTTTACCATGAAAGTCCAGTTTACCATGAGAGTCCAGTTTACCATGAAAATCCAGTTTACCATGAAAGTCCAGTTTACCATGAAAATCCAGTTTAACATGAAAGTCCAGTTTACCATGAAAATCCAGTTTACCATGAAAGTCCAGTTTACCATGAAAATCCAGTTTACCATGAGAGTTCAGTTTACCATGAAAATCCAGTTTACCATGAGAGTCCAGTTTACCATGAAAATCCAATTTACCATGAGAGTCAGTTTACCATGAAAATCCAGTTTACCATGAGAGTCCAGTTTACCATGAGAGTCCAGGTCACCATGAGAGTCCAGTTTACCATGAAAGTCCAGTTTACCATGAGAGTCAGTTTACCATGAAAATCCAGTTTACCATGAGAGTCCAGTTTACCATGAAAGTCCAGTTTACCATGAGAGTCAGTTTACCATGAAAGTCCAGTTTACCATGAGAGTCCAGTTTACCATGAAAATTTAGTTTACCATGAAAGTCCAGTTTACCATGAAAATCCAGTTTAACATGAAAGTCCAGTTTACCATGAAAATCCAGTTTACCATGAGAGTCCAGTTTACCATGAAAATCCAGTTTACCATGAGAGTCCAGCTTACCATGAAAATCCAGTTTACCATGAACGTCCAGTTTACCATGAGAGTTCAGTTTACCATGAAAATCCAGTTTTTCCATGAAAGTCCAGTTTACCATGAAAGTCCAGTTTACCCTGAGAGTCCAGTTTACCATGAAAATCCAATTTACCATGAGAGTCCAGTTCACCATGAAAATCCAGTTTACCATGACAGTCCAGTTTACCATGAGAGTCAATTTACCATGAAAGTCCAGTTTACCATGAAAGTCCAGTATACCATGAGAGTCAGTTTACCATGAGAGTCCAATTCACCATGAAAGTCCAGTTTACCATGAGAGTCCAGTTTACCATGAGAGTTCAGTTTACCATGAAAGTCCAGTTTACCATGAGAGTCCAGTTTACCATGAGAGTCGAGTTTACCATGAAAATCCAGTTTACCATGAAAGTCCAGTTTACCATGAAAATCCAGTTTTCCATGAGAGTCCAGTTTACCATGAAAATCCAGTTTACCATGAGAGTCCAGTTTACCATGAAAATCCAGTTTACCATGAAAGTCAGTTTAACATGAGAGTCCAGTTTACCATGGAAGTCCAGTTTACCATGAGAGTCCAGTTTACCATGAGAGTCCAGTTTACCATGAAAATCAAGTTTACCATGAGAGTCCAGTTTACCATGAAAGTCCAGTTTACCATGAAAATCCAGTTTACCATGAGAGTCCAGTTTACCATGATAGTCAGTTTACCATGAAAATCCAGTTTACCATGAAAGTTCAGTTTACCATGAAAATCCAGTTTACCATGAAAGTCAAGTTTACCATTAAAATCCAGTTTACCATGAGATTCCAGTTCATCATGAGAGTCCCGTTTACCATGAGAGTCCAGTTTACTATGAGAGTCCAGTTTACCATGAAAATCCAATTTACCATGAGAGTCCAGTTTGCCATGAGAGTCCAGTTTACCATGAAAGTCCAGTTTACCATGAAAATCCAGTTTACCATGAAAGTCCAGTTTACCATGAGAGTCCAGTTTACCATGAAAATCCAGTTTAAAATGAGAGTCCAGTTTACCATGAAAATCCAGATTACCATGAAAGTCCAGTTTACCATGAAAATCCAGTTTACCATGAGAGTCCAGTTTTCCATGAAAATCCAGTTTAGCATGAGAGTCCAGTTTACCATGAAAATCCAGTTTACCATGAAAGTCCAGTTTACCATGAGAGTCCAGTTTACCATGAAAATCCAGTTTGCCATGAGAGTCCAGTTCACCATGAAAGTCCAGTTTACCAAAAGAGTCCAGTTTACCATGAGAGTTCAGTTTACCATGAAAATCCAGTTTTTCCATGAAAGTCCAGTTTACCATGAAAGTCCAGTTTACCCTGAGAGTCCAGTTTACCATGAAAATCTAATTTACCATGAGAGTCCAGTTCACCATGAAAATCCAGTTTACCATGACAGTCCAGTTTACCATGAGAGTCAATTTACCATGAAAGTCCAGTTTACCATGAAAGTCCAGTATACCATGAGAGTCAGTTTACCATGAGAGTCCAGTTTAACATGAGAGTCCAGTTTACCATGGAAGTCCAGTTTACCATGAGAGTCCAGTTTAACATGAGAGTCCAGTTTGCCATGAGAGTTCAGTTTACCATGAGAGTCCAGTATACCATGAGAGTCAGTTTACCATGAGAGTCCAGTATACCATGAGAGTCCAGTTTTCCATGAAAGTCAGTTTACCATGAAAGTCCAGTTTAACATGAAAGTCAGTTTCCCATGAGAGTCCAATTCACCATGAAAGTCCAGTTTACCATGAGAGTCCAGTTAAACATGAGAGTTCAGTTTACCATGAAAGTCCAGTTTACCATGAGAGTCCAGCTTACCATGAGAGTCGAGTTTACCATGAAAATCCAGTTTACCATGAAAGTCCAGTTTACCATGAAAATCCAGTTTACCATGAGAGTCCAGTTTACCATGAAAATCCAGATTACCATGAAAGTCCAGTTTACCATGAAAATCCAGTTTACCATGAGAGTCCAGTTTTCCATGAAAATCCAGTTTACCATGAGAGTCCAGTTTACCATGAAAATCCAGTTTACCATGAAAGTCCAGTTTACCATGAGAGTCCAGTTTACCATGAAAATCCAGTTTGCCATGAGAGTCCAGTTCACCATGAAAGTCCCGTTTACCATGAGAGTCAGTTTACCATGAAAGTCCAGTTTACCATGAGAGTCCAGTTTACCATGAGAGTCAATTTACCATGAAAGTCCAGTTTACCCTGAGAGTCCAGTTTACCATGAAAATCCAATTTACCATGAGAGTCCAGTTCACCATGAAAATCCAGTTTACCATGACAGTCCAGTTTACCATGAGAGTCAATTTACAATGAAAGTCCAGTTTACCATGAAAGTCCAGTATACCATGAGATTCAGTTTACCATGAGAGTCCAGTTTAACACGAGAGTCCAGTTTACCATGGAAGTCCAGTTTACCATGAGAGTCCAGTTTACCATGAGAGTCCAGTTTACCATGAAAGTCCAGTTTACCCTGAGAGTCAGTTTACCATGAAAGTCCAGTTTAACATGAAAGTCAGTTTCCCATGAGAGTCCAGTTCACCATGAAAGTCCAGTTTACCATGAGAGTCCAGTTTACCATGAGAGTTCAGTTTACCATAAAAGTCCAGTTTTCCATGAGAGTCCAGTTTACCATGAGAGTCCAGTTTACCACGAGATTCCAGTTTACCATGAAAGTCCAGTTTACCATGAGAGTTCAGTTTACCATGAGAGTCAGTTTACCATGAAAGTCCAGTTTAACATGAAAGTCAGTTTCCCATGAGAGTGCAGTTCACCATGAGAGTTCAGTTTACCATGAGAGTCCAGTATACCATTAGAGTCAGTTTACCATGAGAGTCCAGTTAACATGAGAGTCCAGTTTACCATGAAAGTCAGTTTAACATGAGAGTCCAGTTTACCATGACAGTCCAGTTTACCATGAGAGTCCAGTTTACCATGAGAGTTCAGTTTACCATGAGAGTCCAGTATACCATGAGAGTCAGTTTACCATGAGAGTCCAGTATACCATGAGAGTCCAGTTTACCATGAGAGTCCAGTTTACCATGAAAATCCAGTTTACCATGACAGTCCAGTTTACCATGAGAGTCAATTTACCATGAAAGTCCAGTTTACCATGAAAGTCCAGTATACCATGAGAGTCAGTTTACCATGAGAGTCCAGTTTAACACGAGAGTCCAGTTTACCATGGAAGTCCAGTTTACCATGAGAGTCCAGTTTACCATGAGAGTCCAGTTTACCATGAAAGTCCAGTTTACCCTGAGAGTCAGTTTACCATGAAAGTCCAGTTTAACATGAAAGTCAGTTTCCCATGAGAGTCCAGTTCACCATGAAAGTCCAGTTTACCATGAGAGTCCAGTTTACCATGAGAGTTCAGTTTACCATAAAAGTCCAGTTTTCCATGAGAGTCCAGTTTACCATGAGAGTCCAGTTTACCACGAGATTCCAGTTTACCATGAAAGTCCAGTTTACCATGAGAGTTCAGTTTACCATGAGAGTCAGTTTACCATGAAAGTCCAGTTTAACATGAAAGTCAGTTTCCCATGAGAGTCCAGTTCACCATGAAAGTCCAGTTTACTATTAGAGTCCAGTTTACCATGAAAATCCAGTTTACCATGAAAATCCAGTTTACCATGAGAGTCCAGTTTACCATGAGAGTCCAGTTTACCATGAAAGTCCAGTTTACCCTGAGAGTCAGTTTACCATGAAAGTCCAGTTTAACATGAAGGTCAGTTTCCCATGAGAGTCCAGTTCACCATGAAAGTCCAGTTTACCATGAGAGTCCAGTTTACCATGAGAGTTCAGTTTACCATAAAAGTCCAGTTTTCCATGAGAGTCCAGTTTACCATGAGAGTCCAGTTTACCACGAGATTCCAGTTTACCATGAAAGTCCAGTTTACCATGAGAGTTCAGTTTACCATGAGAGTCAGTTTACCATGAAAGTCCAGTTTAACATGAAAGTCAGTTTCCCATGAGAGTCCAGTTCACCATGAAAGTCCAGTTTACTATTAGAGTCCAGTTTACCATGAAAATCCAGTTTACCATGAAAATCCAGTTTACCATGAGAGTCCAGTTTACCATGAAAGTCCAGTTTACCATGCGAGTCCAGTTTACCATGAAAATCCTTTTTACCATGAGAGTCCAGTTTACCATGAAAATCCAGTTTACCATGAGAGTCCAGTTTAATATGAAAATCCAGTTTACCATGAGAGTCCAGTTTAACATGAAAATCCAGTTTACCCTGAAACTCCAGTATACCATGAAAGTCCAGTTTACCATGAGAGTCAGTATACCATGAGAGTCCAGTTTACCATGAGAGTCCAGGTCACCATGAGAGTCCAGTTTACCATGAAAGTCCAGTTTACCATGAGAGTCAGTTTACCATGAAAATCCAGTTTACCATGAGAGTCCATTTTACCATGAAAATCCAGTTACCATGAGAGTCCAGTTTACCATGAAAGTCCAGTTTACCATGAAAGTCCAGTTTACCATGAGAGTCCATTTTACCATGAAAATCCAGCTTACCATGAAAGTCCAGTTTACCATGAGAGTTCAGTTTACCATGAGAGTCAGTTTACCATGAAAGTCCAGTTTAACATGAAAGTCAGTTTCCCATGAGAGTGCAGTTCACCATGAGAGTTCAGTTTACCATGAGAGTCCAGTATACCATTAGAGTCAGTTTACCATGAGAGTCCAGTTAACATGAGAGTCCAGTTTACCATGAAAGTCAGTTTAACATGAGAGTCCAGTTTACCATGACAGTCCAGTTTACCATGAGAGTCCAGTTTACCATGAGAGTTCAGTTTACCATGAGAGTCCAGTATACCATGAGAGTCAGTTTACCATGAGAGTCCAGTATACCATGAGAGTCCAGTTTACCATGAGAGTCCAGTTTACCATGAAAATCCAGTTTACCATGACAGTCCAGTTTACCATGAGAGTCAATTTACCATGAAAGTCCAGTTTACCATGAAAGTCCAGTATACCATGAGAGTCAGTTTACCATGAGAGTCCAGTTTAACACGAGAGTCCAGTTTACCATGGAAGTCCAGTTTACCATGAGAGTCCAGTTTACCATGAGAGTCCAGTTTACCATGAAAGTCCAGTTTACCCTGAGAGTCAGTTTACCATGAAAGTCCAGTTTAACATGAAAGTCAGTTTCCCATGAGAGTCCAGTTCACCATGAAAGTCCAGTTTACCATGAGAGTCCAGTTTACCATGAGAGTTCAGTTTACCATAAAAGTCCAGTTTTCCATGAGAGTCCAGTTTACCATGAGAGTCCAGTTTACCACGAGATTCCAGTTTACCATGAAAGTCCAGTTTACCATGAGAGTTCAGTTTACCATGAGAGTCAGTTTACCATGAAAGTCCAGTTTAACATGAAAGTCAGTTTCCCATGAGAGTCCAGTTCACCATGAAAGTCCAGTTTACTATTAGAGTCCAGTTTACCATGAAAATCCAGTTTACCATGAAAATCCAGTTTACCATGAGAGTCCAGTTTACCATGAGAGTCCAGTTTACCATGAAAGTCCAGTTTACCCTGAGAGTCAGTTTACCATGAAAGTCCAGTTTAACATGAAAGTCAGTTTCCCATGAGAGTCCAGTTCACCATGAAAGTCCAGTTTACCATGAGAGTCCAGTTTACCATGAGAGTTCAGTTTACCATAAAAGTCCAGTTTTCCATGAGAGTCCAGTTTACCATGAGAGTCCAGTTTACCACGAGATTCCAGTTTACCATGAAAGTCCAGTTTACCATGAGAGTTCAGTTTACCATGAGAGTCAGTTTACCATGAAAGTCCAGTTTAACATGAAAGTCAGTTTCCCATGAGAGTCCAGTTCACCATGAAAGTCCAGTTTACTATTAGAGTCCAGTTTACCATGAAAATCCAGTTTACCATGAAAATCCAGTTTACCATGAGAGTCCAGTTTACCATGAAAGTCCAGTTTACCATGCGAGTCCAGTTTACCATGAAAATCCTTTTTACCATGAGAGTCCAGTTTACCATGAAAATCCAGTTTACCATGAGAGTCCAGTTTAATATGAAAATCCAGTTTACCATGAGAGTCCAGTTTAACATGAAAATCCAGTTTACCCTGAAACTCCAGTATACCATGAAAGTCCAGTTTACCATGAGAGTCAGTATACCATGAGAGTCCAGTTTACCATGAGAGTCCAGGTCACCATGAGAGTCCAGTTTACCATGAAAGTCCAGTTTACCATGAGAGTCAGTTTACCATGAAAATCCAGTTTACCATGAGAGTCCATTTTACCATGAAAATCCAGTTTACCATGAGAGTCCAGTTTACCATGAAAGTCCAGTTTACCATGAAAGTCCAGTTTACCATGAGAGTCCATTTTACCATGAAAATCCAGCTTACCATGAAAGTCCAATTTACCATGAGAGTCAGTTTACCATGAAAGTCCAGTTTACCATGAGAGTCCAGTTTACCATGAAAATCCAGTTTACCCTGAAAGTCCAGTTTACCATGAGAGTGAAGTTTACCATGAAAATCCAGTTTACTATAAGTCCATTTTACCATGAAAATCCAGTTTACCATGAGAGTCCAGTTTACCATGAAAGTCCAGTTTACCATGAAAATCCAGTTTACCATGAGAGTCCAGTTTACCATGAGAGTCAGTTTACCATGAAAGTCCAGTTTACCATGAGAGTCCGGTTTACCATGAAAATCCAGTTTACCATGAGAGTCCAGTTTACCATGAAAGTCCAGTTTACCATTAGAGTTCAGTTTACCATGAAAATCCAGTTTACCATGAAAATCCAGTTTACCATGAACGTCCAGTTTACCATGAGAGTCCAGTTTACCATGAAAATTCAGTTTACCATGAGAGTCCAGTTTACCATGAAAATCCAGTTTACCATGAGATTCCAGTTGACTATGAAAATCCAGTTTACCATGAGAGTCCAGTATAACATGAAAATCCAGTTTACCCTGAAAGTCCAGTTTACCATGAAAGTCCAGTTTACCATGAGAGTCAGTATACCATGAGAGTCCAGTTTACCATGAGAGTCCAGGTCACCATGAGAGTCCAGTTTACCATGAAAGTCCAGTTTACCATGAGAGTCAGTTTACCATGAAAATCCAGTTTACCATGAGAGTCCAGTTTACCATGAAAGTCCAGTTTACCATGAGAGTCAGTTTACCATGAAAGTCCAGTTTACCATGAGAGTCCAGTTTACTATGAAAATCCAGTTTACCATGAAAGTCCAGTTTACCATGAAAATCCAGTTTAACATGAAAGTCCAGTTTACCATGAAAATCCAGTTTACCATGAAAGTCCAGTTTACCATGAAAATCCAGTTTACCATGAGAGTTCAGTTTACCATGAAAATCCAGTTTACCATGAGAGTCCAGTTTACCATGAAAATCCAATTTACCATGAGAGTCAGTTTACCATGAAAATCCAGTTTACCATGAGAGTCCAGTATACCATGAGAGTCCAGTTTACCATGAGAGTCCAGGTCACCATGAGAGTCCAGTTTACCATGAAAGTCCAGTTTACCATGAGAGTCAGTTTACCATGAAAATCCAGTTTACCATGAGAGTCCAGTTTACCATGAAAGTCCAGTTTACCATGAGAGTCAGTTTACCATGAAAGTCCAGTTTACCATGAGAGTCCAGTTTACCATGAAAATTTAGTTTACCATGAAAGTCCAGTTTACCATGAAAATCCAGTTTAACATGAAAGTCCAGTTTACCATGAAAATCCAGTTTACCATGAGAGTCCAGTTTACCATGAAAATCCAGTTTACCATGAGAGTCCAGCTTACCATGAAAATCCAGTTTACCATGAACGTCCAGTTTACCATGAGAGTGAAGTTTACCATGAAAATCCAGTTTACCATGAGAGTCCATTTTACCATGAAAATCCAGTTTACCATGAGAGTCCAGTTTACCATGAAAGTCCAGTTTACCATGAAAATCCAGTTTACCATGAGAGTCCAGTTTACCATGAGAGTCAGTTTACCATGAATGTCCAGTTTACCATGAGAGTCCGGTTTACCATGAGAGTCCAGTTTACCATGAGAGTCCAGTTTACCATGAAAGTCCAGTTTACTATTAGAGTCCAGTTTACCATGAAAATCCAGTTTACCATGAAAATCCAGTTTACCATGAGAGTCCAGTTTACCATGAAAGTCCAGTTTACCATGCGAGTCCAGTTTACCATGAAAATCCTTTTTACCATGAGAGTCCAGTTTACCATGAAAATCCAGTTTACCCTGAAAGTCCAGTTTACCATGAGAGTGAAGTTTACCATGAAAATCCAGTTTACTATAAGTCCATTTTACCATGAAAATCCAGTTTACCATGAGAGTCCAGTTTACCATGAAAGTCCAGTTTACCATGAAAATCCAGTTTACCATGAGAGTCCAGTTTACCATGAGAGTCAGTTTACCATGAAAGTCCAGTTTACCATGAGAGTCCGGTTTACCATGAAAATCCAGTTTACCATGAGAGTCCAGTTTACCATGAAAGTCCAGTTTACCATTAGAGTTCAGTTTACCATGAAAATCCAGTTTACCATGAAAATCCAGTTTACCATGAACGTCCAGTTTACCATGAGAGTCCAGTTTACCATGAAAATTCAGTTTACCATGAGAGTCCAGTTTACCATGAAAATCCAGTTTACCATGAGATTCCAGTTGACTATGAAAATCCAGTTTACCATGAGAGTCCAGTATAACATGAAAATCCAGTTTACCCTGAAAGTCCAGTTTACCATGAAAGTCCAGTTTACCATGAGAGTCAGTATACCATGAGAGTCCAGTTTACCATGAGAGTCCAGGTCACCATGAGAGTCCAGTTTACCATGAAAGTCCAGTTTACCATGAGAGTCAGTTTACCATGAAAATCCAGTTTACCATGAGAGTCCAGTTTACCATGAAAGTCCAGTTTACCATGAGAGTCAGTTTACCATGAAAGTCCAGTTTACCATGAGAGTCCAGTTTACCATGAAAATCCAGTTTACCATGAAAGTCCAGTTTACCATGAAAATCCAGTTTAACATGAAAGTCCAGTTTACCATGAAAATCCAGTTTACCATGAAAGTCCAGTTTACCATGAAAATCCAGTTTACCATGAGAGTTCAGTTTACCATGAAAATCCAGTTTACCATGAGAGTCCAGTTTACCATGAAAATCCAATTTACCATGAGAGTCAGTTTACCATGAAAATCCAGTTTACCATGAGAGTCCAGTATACCATGAGAGTCCAGTTTACCATGAGAGTCCAGGTCACCATGAGAGTCCAGTTTACCATGAAAGTCCAGTTTACCATGAGAGTCAGTTTACCATGAAAATCCAGTTTACCATGAGAGTCCAGTTTACCATGAAAGTCCAGTTTACCATGAGAGTCAGTTTACCATGAAAGTCCAGTTTACCATGAGAGTCCAGTTTACCATGAAAATTTAGTTTACCATGAAAGTCCAGTTTACCATGAAAATCCAGTTTAACATGAAAGTCCAGTTTACCATGAAAATCCAGTTTACCATGAGAGTCCAGTTTACCATGAAAATCCAGTTTACCATGAGAGTCCAGCTTACCATGAAAATCCAGTTTACCATGAACGTCCAGTTTACCATGAGAGTGAAGTTTACCATGAAAATCCAGTTTACCATGAGAGTCCATTTTACCATGAAAATCCAGTTTACCATGAGAGTCCAGTTTACCATGAAAGTCCAGTTTACCATGAAAATCCAGTTTACCATGAGAGTCCAGTTTACCATGAGAGTCAGTTTACCATGAATGTCCAGTTTACCATGAGAGTCCGGTTTACCATGAGAGTCCAGTTTACCATGAAAGTCCAGTTTACTATTAGAGTCCAGTTTACCATGAAAATCCAGTTTACCATGAAAATCCAGTTTACCATGAGAGTCCAGTTTACCATGAAAGTCCAGTTTACCATGCGAGTCCAGTTTACCATGAAAATCCTTTTTACCATGAGAGTCCAGTTTACCATGAAAATCCAGTTTACCATGAGAGTCCAGTTTAATATGAAAATCCAGTTTACCATGAGAGTCCAGTTTAACATGAAAATCCAGTTTACCCTGGAACTCCAGTTTACCATGAAAGTCCAGTTTACCATGAGAGTCAGTATACCATGAGAGTCCAGTTTACCATGAGAGTCCAGGTCACCATGAGAGTCCAGTTTACCATGAAAGTCCAGTTTACAATGAGAGTCAGTTTACCATGAAAATCCAGTTTACCATGAGAGTCCAGTTTACCATGAAAGTCCAGTTTACCATGAGAGTCAGTTTACCATGAAAGTCCAGTTTACCATGAGAGTCCAGTTTACCAAGAAAATCCAGTTTACCATGAAAGTCCAGTTTACCATGAAAATCCAGTTAAACATGAAAGTCCAGTTTACCATGAAAATCCAGTTTACCATGAAAGTCCAGTTTACCATGAAAATCCAGTTTACCATGAAAATCTAGTTTACCATGAGAGTCCAGTTTACCATGAAAATCCAGTTTACCATGAAAGTCAGTTTACCATGAAAATCCAGTTTACCATGAGAGTCCAGTATACCATGAGAGTCCAGTTTACCATGAGAGTCCAGGTCACCATGAGAGTCCAGTTTACCATGAAAGTCCAGTTTACCATGAGAGTCAGTTTACCATGAAAATCCAGTTTACCATGAGAGTCCAGTTTACCATGAAAGTCCAGTTTACCATGAGAGTCAGTTTACCATGAAAGTCCAGTTTACCATGAGAGTCCAGTTTACCATGAAAATCCAGTTTACCATGAAAGTCCAGTTTACCATGAAAATCCAGTTTAACATGAAAGTCCAGTTTACCATGAAAATCCAGTTTACCATGAGAGTCCAGTTTACCATGAAAATCCAGGTTACCATGAGAGTCCAGTTTACCATGAAAATCCAGTTTACCATGAAAGTCCAGTTTACCATGAGAGTGAATTTTACCATGAAAATCCAGTTTACCATGAGAGTTCATTTTACCATAAAAATCCAGTTTACCATGAGAGTCAGTTTACCATGAATGTCCAGTTTACCATGAAAATCCAGTTTACCATGAGAGTCCAGTTTACCATGAAAGTCCAGTTTACCATGAGAGACAGTTTACCATGAAAGTCCAGTTTACCATGAGAGTCCAGGTTACCATGAAAATCCAGTTTACCATGAAAGTCCAGTTTACCATGAAAATCCAGTTTAACATGAAAGTCCAGTTTACCATGAAAATCCAGTTTACCATGAGAGTCCAGTTTACCATGAAAATCCAGGTTACCATGAGAGTCCAGTTTACCATGAAAATCCAGTTTACCATGAAAGTTCAGTTTACAATGAGAGTGAAGTTTACCATGAAAATCCAGTTTACCATGAGAGTTCATTTTACCATGAAAATCCAGTTTACCATGAGAGTCAGTTTACCATGAAAGTCCAGTTTACCATGAGAGTCCGGTTTACCATGAAAGTCCAGTTTACCATGAGAGTCCAGTTTACCATGAGAGTCCAGTTTACCATGAAAGTCCAGTTTACCATTAGAGTCCAGTTTACCATGAAAATCCAGTTTACCATGAAAATCCAGTTTACCATGAGAGTCCAGTTTAACATGAAAGTCCAGTTTACCATGAGAGTCCAGTTTACCATGAAAATCCAGTTTACCATGAAAGTCAGTTTACCATGAAAATCCAGTTTACCATTAAAGTCCAGTTTACCATGAAAATCCAGTTAAACATGAAAGTCCAGTTTACCATGAAAATCCAGTTTACCATGAAAGTCCAGTTTACCATGAAAATCCAGTTTACCAAGAGAGTCCAGTTTACCATGAAAATCTAGTTTACCATGAGAGTCCAGTTTACCATGAAAATCCATTTTACCATGAGAGTCCAGTATACCATGAGAGTCCAGTTTTCCATGAGAGTCCAGGTCACCATGAGAGTCCAGTTTACCATGAAAGTCCAGTTTACCATGAGAGTCAGTTTACCATGAAAATCCAGTTTACCATGAGAGTCCAGTTTAACATGAAAGTCCAGTTTACCATGAGAGTCAGTTTACCATGAAAGTCCAGTTTACCATGAGAGTCCAGTTTACCATGAAAATCCAGTTTACCATGAAAGTCCAGTTTACCATGAAAATCCAGTTTAACATGAAAGTCCAGTTTACCATGAAAATCCAGTTTACCATGAGAGTCCAGTTTACCATGAAAATCCAGGTTACCATGAGAGTCCAGTTTACCATGAAAATCCAGTTTACCATGAAAGTCCAGTTTACCATGAGAGTGAATTTTACCATGAAATTCCAGTTTACCATGAGAGTTCATTTTACCATGAAAATCCAGTTTACCATGAGAGTCAGTTTACCATGAAAGTCCAGTTTACCATGAAAATCCAGTTTACCATGAGAGTCCAGTTTACCATGAAAGTCCAGTTTACCATGAGAGTCAGTTTACCATGAAAGTCCAGTTTACCATGAGAGTCCAGGTTACCATGAAAATCCAGTTTACCATGAAAGTCCAGTTTACCATGAAAATCCAGTTTACCATGAGAGTCCAGTTTACCATGAAAATCCAGGTTACCATGAGAGTCCAGTTTACCATGAAAATCCAGTTTACCATGAAAGTCCAGTTTACCATGAGAGTGAAGTTTACCATGAAAATCCAGTTTACCATGAGAGTTCATTTTACCATGAAAATCCAGTTTACCATGAGAGTCAGTTTACCATGAAAGTCCAGTTTACCATGAGAGTCCGGTTTACCATGAGAGTCCAGTTTACCATGAGAGTCCAGTTTACCATGAGAGTCCAGTTTACCATGAAAATCCAGTTTACCATGAAAGTCCAGTTTACCATGAGAGTGAAGTTTACCATGAAAATCCAGTTTACCATGAGAGTTCATTTTACCATGAAAATCCAGTTTAACATGAGAGTCAGTTTACCATGAAAGTCCAGTTTACCATGAGAGTCCAGTTTACCATGAAAGTCCAGTTTACCATTAGAGTCCAGTTTACCATGAAAATCCAGTTTACCATGAAAATCCAGTTTACCATGAGAGTCCAGTTTACCATGAAAATCCAGTTTACCATGAAAGTCAGTTTACCATGAAAATCCAGTTTACCATGAAAGTCAGTTTACCATGAAAATCCAGTTTACCATGAAAGTCCAGTTTACCATGAAAATCCAGTTAAACATGAAAGTCCAGTTTACCATGAAAATCCAGTTTACCATGAAAGTCCAGTTTACCATGAAAATCCAGTTTACCAAGAGAGTCCAGTTTACCATGAAAATCTAGTTTACCATGAGAGTCCAGTTTACCATGAAAATCCAGTTTACCATGAGAGTCCAGTATACCATGAGAGTCCAGTTTACCATGAAAGTCCAGTTTACCATGAGAGTCAGTTTACCATCAAAATCCAGTTTACCATGAGAGTCCAGTTTAACATGAAAGTCCAGTTTACCATGAGAGTCAGTTTACCATGAAAGTCCAGTTTACCATGAGAGTCCAGTTTACCATGAAAATCCAGTTTACCATGAGAGTCCAGTTTACCATGAAAATCCAGTTTACCATGAGAGTCCAGTTTACCATGAAAATCCAGTTTACCATGAAAGTTCAGTTTACCATGAGAGTGACGTTTACCATGAAAATCCAGTTTACCATGAGAGTCAATTTTACCATGAAAATCCAGTTTACCATGAGAGTTCATTTTACCATAAAAATCCAGTTTACCATGAGAGTCAGTTTACCATGAATGTCCAGTTTACCATGAAAATCCAGTTTACCATGAGAGTCCAGTTTACCATGAAAGTCCAGTTTACCATGAGAGACAGTTTACCATTAAAGTCCAGTTTACCATGAGAGTCCAGGTTACCATGAAAATCCAGTTTACCATGAAAGTCCAGTTTACCATGAAAATCCAGTTTAACATGAAAGTCCAGTTTACCATGAAAATCCAGTTTACCATGAGAGTCCAGTTTACCATGAAAATCCAGGTTACCATGAGAGTCCAGTTTACCATGAAAATCCAGTTTACCATGAAAGTCCAGTTTACCATGAGAGTGAAGTTTACCATGAAAATCCAGTTTACCATGAGAGTTCATTTTACCATGAAAATCCAGTTTACCATGAGAGTCAGTTTACCATGAAAGTCCAGTTTACCATGAGAGTCCGGTTTACCATGAAAGTCCAGTTTACCATGAGAGTCCAGTTTACCATGAGAGTCCAGTTTACCATGAAAGTCCAGTTTACCATTAGAGTCCAGTTTACCATGAAAATCCAGTTTACCATGAAAATCCAGTTTACCATGAGAGTCCAGTTTAACATGAAAGTCCAGTTTACCATGAGAGTCCAGTTTACCGTGAAAATCCAGTTTACCATGAAAGTCAGTTTACCATGAAAATCCAGTTTACCATGAAAGTCAGTTTACCATTAAAATCCAGTTTACCATTAAAGTCCAGTTTACCATGAAAATCCAGTTAAACATGAAAGTCCAGTTTACCATGAAAATCCAGTTTACCATGAAAGTCCAGTTTACCATGAAAATCCAGTTTACCAAGAGAGTCCAGTTTACCATGAAAATCTAGTTTACCATGAGAGTCCAGTTTACCATGAAAATCCAGTTTACCATGAGAGTCCAGTATACCATGAGAGTCCAGTTTACCATGAGAGTCCAGGTCACCATGAGAGTCCAGTTTACCATGAAAGTCCAGTTTACCATGAGAGTCAGTTTACCATGAAAATCCAGTTTACCATGAGAGTCCAGTTTAACATGAAAGTCCAGTTTACCATGAGAGTCAGTTTACCATGAAAGTCCAGTTTACCATGAGAGTCCAGTTTACCATGAAAATCCAGTTTACCATGAAAGTCCAGTTTACCATGAAAATCCAGTTTAACATGAAAGTCCAGTTTACCATGAAAATCCAGTTTACCATGAGAGTCCAGTTTACCATGAAAATCCAGGTTACCATGAGAGTCCAGTTTACCATGAAAATCCAGTTTACCATGAAAGTCCAGTTTACCATGAGAGTGAATTTTACCATGAAATTCCAGTTTACCATGAGAGTTCATTTTACCATGAAAATCCAGTTTACCATGAGAGTCAGTTTACCATGAAAGTCCAGTTTACCATGAAAATCCAGTTTACCATGAGAGTCCAGTTTACCATGAAAGTCCAGTTTACCATGAGAGTCAGTTTACCATGAAAGTCCAGTTTACCATGAGAGTCCAGGTTACCATGAAAATCCAGTTTACCATGAAAATCCAGTTTACCATGAAAGTCCAGTTTACCATGAGAGTGAATTTTACCATGAAAATCCAGTTTACCATGAGAGTTCATTTTACCATGAAAATCCAGTTTACCATGAGAGTCAGTTTACCATGAAAGTCCAGTTTACCATGAGAGTCCAGTTTACCATGAAAATCCAGTTTACCATGAAAGTCCAGTTTACCATGAAAATCCAGTTTAACATGAAAGTCCAGTTTACCATGAAAATCCAGTTTACCATGAGAGTCCAGTTTACCATGAAAATCCAGGTTACCATGAGAGTCCAGTTTACCATGAAAATCCAGTTTACCATGAAAGTCCAGTTTACCATGAGAGTGAATTTTACCATGAAATTCCAGTTTACCATGAGAGTTCATTTTACCATGAAAATCCAGTTTACCATGAGAGTCAGTTTACCATGAAAGTCCAGTTTACCATGAAAATCCAGTTTACCATGAGAGTCCAGTTTACCATGAAAGTCCAGTTTACCATGAGAGTCAGTTTACCATGAAAGTCCAGTTTACCATGAGAGTCCAGGTTACCATGAAAATCCAGTTTACCATGAAAGTCCAGTTTACCATGAAAATCCAGTTTACCATGAGAGTCCAGTTTACCATGAAAATCCAGGTTACCATGAGAGTCCAGTTTACCATGAAAATCCAGTTTACCATGAAAGTCCAGTTTACCATGAGAGTGAAGTTTACCATGAAAATCCAGTTTACCATGAGAGTTCATTTTACCATGAAAATCCAGTTTACCATGAGAGTCAGTTTACCATGAAAGTCCAGTTTACCATGAGAGTCCGGTTTACCATGAGAGTCCAGTTTACCATGAGAGTCCAGTTTACCATGAGAGTCCAGTTTACCATGAAAATCCAGTTTACCATGAAAGTCCAGTTTACCATGAGAGTGAAGTTTACCATGAAAATCCAGTTTACCATGAGAGTTCATTTTACCATGAAAATCCAGTTTAACATGAGAGTCAGTTTACCATGAAAGTCCAGTTTACCATGAGAGTCCAGTTTACCATGAAAGTCCAGTTTACCATTAGAGTCCAGTTTACCATGAAAATCCAGTTTACCATGAAAATCCAGTTTACCATGAGATTCCAGTTTACCATGAAAATCCAGTTTACCATGAAAGTCAGTTTACCATGAAAATCCAGTTTACCATGAAAGTCAGTTTACCATGAAAATCCAGTTTACCATGAAAGTCCAGTTTACCATGAAAATCCAGTTAAACATGAAAGTCCAGTTTACCATGAAAATCCAGTTTACCATGAAAGTCCAGTTTACCATGAAAATCCAGTTTACCAAGAGAGTCCAGTTTACCATGAAAATCTAGTTTACCATGAGAGTCCAGTTTACCATGAAAATCCAGTTTACCATGAGAGTCCAGTATACCATGAGAGTCCAGTTTACCATGAAAGTCCAGTTTACCATGAGAGTCAGTTTACCATCAAAATCCAGTTTACCATGAGAGTCCAGTTTAACATGAAAGTCCAGTTTACCATGAGAGTCAGTTTACCATGAAAGTCCAGTTTACCATGAGAGTCCAGTTTACCATGAAAATCCAGTTTACCATGAGAGTCCAGTTTACCATGAAAATCCAGTTTACCATGAGAGTCCAGTTTACCATGAAAATCCAGTTTACCATGAAAGTTCAGTTTACCATGAGAGTGACGTTTACCATGAAAATCCAGTTTACCATGAGAGTCAATTTTACCATGAAAATCCAGTTTACCATGAGAGTTCATTTTACCATAAAAATCCAGTTTACCATGAGAGTCAGTTTACCATGAATGTCCAGTTTACCATGAAAATCCAGTTTACCATGAGAGTCCAGTTTACCATGAAAGTCCAGTTTACCATGAGAGACAGTTTACCATTAAAGTCCAGTTTACCATGAGAGTCCAGGTTACCATGAAAATCCAGTTTACCATGAAAGTCCAGTTTACCATGAAAATCCAGTTTAACATGAAAGTCCAGTTTACCATGAAAATCCAGTTTACCATGAGAGTCCAGTTTACCATGAAAATCCAGGTTACCATGAGAGTCCAGTTTACCATGAAAATCCAGTTTACCATGAAAGTCCAGTTTACCATGAGAGTGAAGTTTACCATGAAAATCCAGTTTACCATGAGAGTTCATTTTACCATGAAAATCCAGTTTACCATGAGAGTCAGTTTACCATGAAAGTCCAGTTTACCATGAGAGTCCGGTTTACCATGAAAGTCCAGTTTACCATGAGAGTCCAGTTTACCATGAGAGTCCAGTTTACCATGAAAGTCCAGTTTACCATTAGAGTCCAGTTTACCATGAAAATCCAGTTTACCATGAAAATCCAGTTTACCATGAGAGTCCAGTTTAACATGAAAGTCCAGTTTACCATGAGAGTCCAGTTTACCGTGAAAATCCAGTTTACCATGAAAGTCAGTTTACCATGAAAATCCAGTTTACCATGAAAGTCAGTTTACCATTAAAATCCAGTTTACCATTAAAGTCCAGTTTACCATGAAAATCCAGTTAAACATGAAAGTCCAGTTTACCATGAAAATCCAGTTTACCATGAAAGTCCAGTTTACCATGAAAATCCAGTTTACCAAGAGAGTCCAGTTTACCATGAAAATCTAGTTTACCATGAGAGTCCAGTTTACCATGAAAATCCAGTTTACCATGAGAGTCCAGTATACCATGAGAGTCCAGTTTACCATGAGAGTCCAGGTCACCATGAGAGTCCAGTTTACCATGAAAGTCCAGTTTACCATGAGAGTCAGTTTACCATGAAAATCCAGTTTACCATGAGAGTCCAGTTTAACATGAAAGTCCAGTTTACCATGAGAGTCAGTTTACCATGAAAGTCCAGTTTACCATGAGAGTCCAGTTTACCATGAAAATCCAGTTTACCATGAAAGTCCAGTTTACCATGAAAATCCAGTTTAACATGAAAGTCCAGTTTACCATGAAAATCCAGTTTACCATGAGAGTCCAGTTTACCATGAAAATCCAGGTTACCATGAGAGTCCAGTTTACCATGAAAATCCAGTTTACCATGAAAGTCCAGTTTACCATGAGAGTGAATTTTACCATGAAATTCCAGTTTACCATGAGAGTTCATTTTACCATGAAAATCCAGTTTACCATGAGAGTCAGTTTACCATGAAAGTCCAGTTTACCATGAAAATCCAGTTTACCATGAGAGTCCAGTTTACCATGAAAGTCCAGTTTACCATGAGAGTCAGTTTACCATGAAAGTCCAGTTTACCATGAGAGTCCAGGTTACCATGAAAATCCAGTTTACCATGAAAATCCAGTTTACCATGAAAGTCCAGTTTACCATGAGAGTGAATTTTACCATGAAAATCCAGTTTACCATGAGAGTTCATTTTACCATGAAAATCCAGTTTACCATGAGAGTCAGTTTACCATGAAAGTCCAGTTTACCATGAAAATCCAGTTTACCATGAGAGTCCAGTTTACCATGAAAGTCCAGTTTACCATGAGAGTCAGTTTACCATGAAAATCCAGTTTACCATGAGAGTCCAGTTTACCATGAAAATCCAGGTTACCATGAGAGTCCAGTTTACCATGAAAATCCAGTTTACCATGAAAGTCCAGTTTACCATGAGAGTGAATTTTACCATGAAAATCCAGTTTACCATGAGAGTTCATTTTACCATGAAAATCCAGTTTACCATGAGAGTCAGTTTACCATGAAAGTCCAGTTTACCATGAAAATCCAGTTTACCATGAGAGTCCAGTTTACCATGAAAGTCCAGTTTACCATGAGAGTGAATTTTACCATGAAAATCCAGTTTACCATGAGAGTTCATTTTACCATGAAAATCCAGTTTACCATGAGAGTCAGTTTACCATGAAAGTCCAGTTTACCATGAAAATCCAGTTTACCATGAGAGTCCAGTTTACCATGAAAGTCCAGTTTACCATGAGAGTCAGTTTACCATGAAAGTCCAGTTTACCATGAGAGTCCAGGTTACCATGAAAATCCAGTTTACCATGAAAGTCCAGTTTACCATGAAAATCCAGTTTAACATGAAAGTCCAGTTTACCATGAAAATCCAGTTTACCATGAGAGTCCAGTTTACCATGAAAATCCAGGTTACCATGAGAGTCCAGTTTACCATGAAAATCCAGTTTACCATGAAAGTCCAGTTTACCATGAGAGTGAAGTTTACCATGAAAATCCAGTTTACCATGAGAGTTCATTTTACCATGAAAATCCAGTTTACCATGAGAGTCAGTTTACCATGAAAGTCCAGTTTACCATGAGAGTCCGGTTTACCATGAAAGTCCAGTTTACCATGAGAGTCCAGTTTACCATGAGAGTCCAGTTTACCATGAAAGTCCAGTTTACCATTAGAGTCCAGTTTACCATGAAAATCCAGTTTACCATGAAAATCCAGTTTACCATGAGAGTCCAGTTTAACATGAAAGTCCAGTTTACCATGAGAGTCCAGTTTACCATGAAAATCCAGTTTACCATGAAAGTCAGTTTACCATGAAAATCCAGTTTACCATGAAAGTCAGTTTACCATTAAAATCCAGTTTACTATGAAAGTCCAGTTTACCATGAAAATCCAGTTAAACATGAAAGTCCAGTTTACCATGAAAATCCAGTTTACCATGAAAGTCCAGTTTACCATGAAAATCCAGTTTACCATGAAAATCCAGTTTACCATGAGAGTCCAGTTTAACATGAAAGTCCAGTTTACCATGAGAGTCCAGTTTACCATGAAAATCCAGTTTACCATGAAAGTCAGTTTACCATGAAAATCCAGTTTACCATGAAAGTCAGTTTACCATTAAAATCCAGTTTACTATGAAAGTCCAGTTTACCATGAAAATCCAGTTAAACATGAAAGTCCAGTTTACCATGAAAATCCAGTTTACCATGAAAGTCCAGTTTACCATGAAAATCCAGTTTACCAAGAGAGTCCAGTTTACCATGAAAATCTAGTTTACCATGAGAGTCCAGTTTACCATGAAAATCCAGTTTACCATGAGAGTCCAGTATACCATGAGAGTCCAGTTTACCATGAGAGTCCAGGTCACCATGAGAGTCCAGTTTACCATGAAAGTCCAGTTTACCATGAGAGTCAGTTTACCATGAAAATCCAGTTTACCATGAGAGTCCAGTTTAACATGAAAGTCCAGTTTACCATGAGAGTCAGTTTACCATGAAAGTCCAGTTTACCATGAGAGTCCAGTTTACCATGAAAATCCAGTTTACCATGAAAGTCCAGTTTACCATGAAAATCCAGTTTAACATGAAAGTCCAGTTTACCATGAAAATCCAGTTTACCATGAGAGTCCAGTTTACCATGAAAATCCAGGTTACCATGAGAGTCCAGTTTACCATGAGAGTCCAGTTTAACATGAAAGTCCAGTTTACCATGAGAGTCCAGTTTACCATGAAAATCCAGTTTACCATGAAAGTCAGTTTACCATGAAAATCCAGTTTACCATGAAAGTCAGTTTACCATTAAAATCCAGTTTACTATGAAAGTCCAGTTTACCATGAAAATCCAGTTAAACATGAAAGTCCAGTTTACCATGAAAATCCAGTTTACCATGAAAGTCCAGTTTACCATGAAAATCCAGTTTACCATGAGAGTCCAGTTTAACATGAAAGTCCAGTTTACCATGAGAGTCCAGTTTACCATGAAAATCCAGTTTACCATGAAAGTCAGTTTACCATGAAAATCCAGTTTACCATGAAAGTCAGTTTACCATTAAAATCCAGTTTACTATGAAAGTCCAGTTTACCATGAAAATCCAGTTAAACATGAAAGTCCAGTTTACCATGAAAATCCAGTTTACCATGAAAGTCCAGTTTACCATGAAAATCCAGTTTACCAAGAGAGTCCAGTTTACCATGAAAATCTAGTTTACCATGAGAGTCCAGTTTACCATGAAAATCCAGTTTACCATGAGAGTCCAGTATACCATGAGAGTCCAGTTTACCATGAGAGTCCAGGTCACCATGAGAGTCCAGTTTACCATGAAAGTCCAGTTTACCATGAGAGTCAGTTTACCATGAAAATCCAGTTTACCATGAGAGTCCAGTTTAACATGAAAGTCCAGTTTACCATGAGAGTCAGTTTACCATGAAAGTCCAGTTTACCATGAGAGTCCAGTTTACCATGAAAATCCAGTTTACCATGAAAGTCCAGTTTACCATGAAAATCCAGTTTAACATGAAAGTCCAGTTTACCATGAAAATCCAGTTTACCATGAGAGTCCAGTTTACCATGAAAATCCAGGTTACCATGAGAGTCCAGTTTACCATGAAAATCCAGTTTACCATGAAAGTCCAGTTTACCATGAGAGTGAATTTTACCATGAAAATCCAGTTTACCATGATAGTCAGTTTACCATGAAAGTCCAGTTTACCATGAAAATCCAGTTTACCATGAGAGTCCAGTTTACCATGAAAGTCCAGTTTACCATGAGAGTCAGTTTACCATGAAAGTCCAGTTTACCATGAGAGTCCAGGTTACCATGAAAATCCAGTTTACCATGAAAGTCCAGTTTACCATGAAAATCCAGTTTAACATGAAAGTCCAGTTTACCATGAAAATCCAGTTTACCATGAAAGTCCAGTTTACCATGAGAGTGAAGTTTACCATGAAAATCCAGTTTACCATGAGAGTTCATTTTACCATGAAAATCCAGTTTACCATGAGAGTCAGTTTACCATGAAAGTCCAGTTTACCATGAGAGTCCGGTTTACCATGAAAATCCAGTTTACCATGAGAGTCCAGTTTACCATGAAAGTCCAGTTTACCATTAGAGTCCAGTTTACCATGAAAATCCAGTTTACCATGAAAATCCAGTTTACCATGAGAGTCCAGTTTAACATGAAAGTCCAGTTTTCCATGAGAGTCCAGTTTACCATGAAAATCCAGTTTACCATGAAAGTCAGTTTACCATGAAAATCCAGTTTACCATGAAAGTCAGTTTACCATGAAAATCCAGTTTACCATGAAAGTCCAGTTTACCATGAAAATCCAGTTAAACATGAAAGTCCAGTTTACCATGAAAATCCAGTTTACCATGAAAGTCCAGTTTACCATGAAAATCCAGTTTACCAAGAGAGTCCAGTTTACCATGAAAATCTAGTTTACCATGAGAGTCCAGGTCACCATGAGAGTCCAGTTTACCATGAAAGTCCAGTTTACCATGAGAGTCCAGTTTACCATGAAAATCCAGTTTACCATGAGAGTCCAGTTTAACATGAAAGTCCAGTTTACCATGAGAGTCAGTTTACCATGAAAGTCCAGCTTACCATGAGAGTCCAGTTTACCATGAAAATCCAGTTTACCATGAGAGTCCAGTTTACCATGAAAATCCAGTTTACCATGAGAGTCCAGTTTACCATGAAAATCCAGTTTACCATGAAAGTCCAGTTTACCATGAGAGTGACGTTTACCATGAAAATCCAGTTTACCATGAGAGTCCATTTTACCATGAAAATCCAGTTTACCATGAGAGTCCAGTTTACCATGAAAGTCCAGTTTACCATGAAAATCCAGTTTACCATGAGAGTCCAGTTTACCATGAGAGTCAGTTTACCATGAAAGTCCAGTTTACCATGAGAGTCCGGTTTACCATGAAAATCCAGTTTACCATGAGAGTCCAGTTTACCATGAAAGTCCAGTTTACCATGAGAGTCAGTTTACCATGAAAGTCCAGTTTACCATGAGAGTCCAGGTTACCATGAAAATCCAGTTTACCATGAAAGTCCAGTTTACCATGAAAATCCAGTTTAACATGAAAGTCCAGTTTACCATGAAAATCCAGTTTACCATGAAAGTCCAGTTTACCATGAGAGTGAAGTTTACCATGAAAATCCAGTTTACCATGAGAGTTCATTTTACCATGAAAATCCAGTTTACCATGAGAGTCAGTTTACCATGAAAGTCCAGTTTACCATGAGTGTCCGGTTTATCATGAAAGTCCAGTTTACCATGAGAGTCCAGTTTACCATGAGAGTCCAGTTTACCATGAAAGTCCAGTTTACCATTAGAGTCTAGTTTACCATGAAAATCCAGTTTACCATGAAAATCCAGTTTACCATGAGAGTCCAGTTTAACATGAAAGTCCAGTTTTCCATGAGAGTCCAGTTTACCATGAAAATCCAGTTTACCATGAAAGTCAGTTTACCATGAAAATCCAGTTTACCATGAAAGTCAGTTTACCATGAAAATCCAGTTTACCATGAAAGTCCAGTTTACCATGAAAATCCAGTTAAACATGAAAGTCCAGTTTACCATGAAAATCCAGTTTACCATGAAAGTCCAGTTTACCATGAAAATCCAGTTTACCAAGAGAGTCCAGTTTACCATGAAAATCTAGTTTACCATGAGAGTCCAGTTTACCATGAAAATCCAGTTTACCATGAGAGTCCAGTATACCATGAGAGTCCAGTTTACCATGAGAGTCCAGGTCACCATGAGAGTCCAGTTTACCATGAAAGTCCAGTTTACCATGAGAGTCAGTTTACCATGAAAATCCAGTTTACCATGAGAGTCCAGTTTAACATGAAAGTCCAGTTTACCATGAGAGTCAGTTTACCATGAAAGTCCAGCTTACCATGAGAGTCCAGTTTACCATGAAAATCCAGTTTACCATGAGAGTCCAGTTTACCATGAAAATCCAGTTTACCATGAGAGTCCAGTTTACCATGAAAATCCAGTTTACCATGAAAGTCCAGTTTACCATGAGAGTGACGTTTACCATGAAAATCCAGTTTACCATGAGAGTCCATTTTACCATGAAAATCCAGTTTACCATGAGAGTCCAGTTTACCATGAAAGTCCAGTTTACCATGAAAATCCAGTTTACCATGAGAGTCCAGTTTACCATGAGAGTCAGTTTACCATGAAAGTCCAGTTTACCATGAGAGTCCGGTTTACCATGAAAATCCAGTTTACCATGAGAGTCCAGTTTACCATGAGAGTCCAGTTTACCATGAAAGTCCAGTTTACCATGAGTGTCCAGTTTACCATGAAAATCCAGTTTACCATGAAAATCCAGTTTACCATGAAAATCCAGTTTACCATGAGAGTCAGTTTACCATGAAAGTCCATTTTACCATGAGAGTCCGGTTTACCATGAAAATCCAGTTTACCATGAAAATCCAGTTTACCATGAGAGTGACGTTTACCATGAGAGTCCAGTTTAACATGAAAGTCCAGTTTACCATGAGAGTCCAGTTTACCATGAAAATCCAGTTTACCATGAAAGTCAGTTTACCATGAAAATCCAGTTTACCATGAAAGTCAGTTTACCATTAAAATCCAGTTTACTATGAAAGTCCAGTTTACCATGAAAATCCAGTTTAACATGAAAGTCCAGTTTACCATGAAAATCCAGTTTACCATGAAAGTCCAGTTTACCATGAGAGTGAAGTTTACCATGAAAATCCAGTTTACCATGAGAGTTCATTTTACCATGAAAATCCAGTTTACCATGAGAGTCAGTTTACCATGAAAGTCCAGTTTACCATGAGTGTCCGGTTTATCATGAAAGTCCAGTTTACCATGAGAGTCCAGTTTACCATGAGAGTCCAGTTTACCATGAAAGTCCAGTTTACCATTAGAGTCTAGTTTACCATGAAAATCCAGTTTACCATGAAAATCCAGTTTACCATGAGAGTCCAGTTTAACATGAAAGTCCAGTTTTCCATGAGAGTCCAGTTTACCATGAAAATCCAGTTTACCATGAAAGTCAGTTTACCATGAAAATCCAGTTTACCATGAAAGTCAGTTTACCATGAAAATCCAGTTTACCATGAAAGTCCAGTTTACCATGAAAATCCAGTTAAACATGAAAGTCCAGTTTACCATGAAAATCCAGTTTACCATGAAAGTCCAGTTTACCATGAAAATCCAGTTTACCAAGAGAGTCCAGTTTACCATGAAAATCTAGTTTACCATGAGAGTCCAGTTTACCATGAAAATCCAGTTTACCATGAGAGTCCAGTATACCATGAGAGTCCAGTTTACCATGAGAGTCCAGGTCACCATGAGAGTCCAGTTTACCATGAAAGTCCAGTTTACCATGAGAGTCAGTTTACCATGAAAATCCAGTTTACCATGAGAGTCCAGTTTAACATGAAAGTCCAGTTTACCATGAGAGTCAGTTTACCATGAAAGTCCAGCTTACCATGAGAGTCCAGTTTACCATGAAAATCCAGTTTACCATGAGAGTCCAGTTTACCATGAAAATCCAGTTTACCATGAGAGTCCAGTTTACCATGAAAATCCAGTTTACCATGAAAGTCCAGTTTACCATGAGAGTGACGTTTACCATGAAAATCCAGTTTACCATGAGAGTCCATTTTACCATGAAAATCCAGTTTACCATGAGAGTCCAGTTTACCATGAAAGTCCAGTTTACCATGAAAATCCAGTTTACCATGAGAGTCCAGTTTACCATGAGAGTCAGTTTACCATGAAAGTCCAGTTTACCATGAGAGTCCGGTTTACCATGAAAATCCAGTTTACCATGAGAGTCCAGTTTACCATGAGAGTCCAGTTTACCATGAAAGTCCAGTTTACCATGAGTGTCCAGTTTACCATGAAAATCCAGTTTACCATGAAAATCCAGTTTACCATGAAAATCCAGTTTACCATGAGAGTCAGTTTACCATGAAAGTCCATTTTACCATGAGAGTCCGGTTTACCATGAAAATCCAGTTTACCATGAAAATCCAGTTTACCATGAGAGTGACGTTTACCATGAGAGTCCAGTTTAACATGAAAGTCCAGTTTACCATGAGAGTCCAGTTTACCATGAAAATCCAGTTTACCATGAAAGTCAGTTTACCATGAAAATCCAGTTTACCATGAAAGTCAGTTTACCATTAAAATCCAGTTTACTATGAAAGTCCAGTTTACCATGAAAATCCAGTTAAACATGAAAGTCCAGTTTACCATGAAAATTCGGTTTACCATGAGAGTCCAGTTTACCATGAGAGTCCAGTTTACCATGAGAGTCCAGTTTACCATGAGAGTCCAGTTTACCATGAAAGTCCAGTTTACCATTAGAGTCCAGTTTACCATGAAAATCCAGTTTACCATGAAAATCCAGTTTACCATGAGAGTCCAGTTTAACATGAAAGTCCAGTTTACCATGAGAGTCCAGTTTACCATGAAAATCCAGTTTACCATGAGAGTGACGTTTACCATGAGAGTCCAGTTTAACATGAAAGTCCAGTTTACCATGAGAGTCCAGTTTACCATGAAAATCCAGTTTACCATGAAAGTCAGTTTACCATGAAAATCCAGTTTACCATGAAAGTCAGTTTACCATTAAAATCCAGTTTACTATGAAAGTCCAGTTTACCATGAAAATCCAGTTAAACATGAAAGTCCAGTTTACCATGAAAATTCGGTTTACCATGAGAGTCCAGTTTACCATGAAAGTCCAGTTTACCATGAAAATCCACTTTACCATGAGAGTCCAGTTTACCATGAGAGTCCAGTTTACCATGAGAGTCCAGTTTACCATGAAAGTCCAGTTTACCATTAGAGTCCAGTTTACCATGAAAATCCAGTTTACCATGAAAATCCAGTTTACCATGAGAGTCCAGTTTAACATGAAAGTCCAGTTTACCATGAGAGTCCAGTTTACCATGAAAATCCAGTTTACCATGAAAGTCAGTTTACCATGAAAATCCAGTTTACCATGAAAGTCAGTTTACCATTAAAATCCAGTTTACTATGAAAGTCCAGTTTACCATGAAAATCCAGTTAAACATGAAAGTCCAGTTTACCATGAAAATCCAGTTTACCATGAAAGTCCAGTTTACCATGAAAATCCAGTTTACCAAGAGAGTCCAGTTTACCATGAAAATCTAGTTTACCATGAGAGTCCAGTTTACCATGAAAATCCAGTTTACCATGAGAGTCCAGTATACCATGAGAGTCCAGTTTACCATGAGAGTCCAGGTCACCATGAGAGTCCAGTTTACCATGAAAGTCCAGTTTACCATGAGAGTCAGTTTACCATGAAAATCCAGTTTACCATGAGAGTCCAGTTTAACATGAAAGTCCAGTTTACCATGAGAGTCAGTTTACCATGAAAGTCCAGTTTACCATGAGAGTCCAGTTTACCATGAAAATCCAGTTTACCATGAAAGTCCAGTTTACCATGAAAATCCAGTTTAACATGAAAGTCCAGTTTACCATGAAAATCCAGTTTACCATGAGAGTCCAGTTTACCATGAAAATCCAGGTTACCATGAGAGTCCAGTTTACCATGAAAATCCAGTTTACCATGAAAGTCCAGTTTACCATGAGAGTGAATTTTACCATGAAAATCCAGTTTACCATGATAGTCAGTTTACCATGAAAGTCCAGTTTACCATGAAAATCCAGTTTACCATGAGAGTCCAGTTTACCATGAAAGTCCAGTTTACCATGAGAGTCAGTTTACCATGAAAGTCCAGTTTACCATGAGAGTCCAGGTTACCATGAAAATCCAGTTTACCATGAAAGTCCAGTTTACCATGAAAATCCAGTTTAACATGAAAGTCCAGTTTACCATGAAAATCCAGTTTACCATGAAAGTCCAGTTTACCATGAGAGTGAAGTTTACCATGAAAATCCAGTTTACCATGAGAGTTCATTTTACCATGAAAATCCAGTTTACCATGAGAGTCAGTTTACCATGAAAGTCCAGTTTACCATGAGAGTCCGGTTTACCATGAAAATCCAGTTTACCATGAGAGTCCAGTTTACCATGAAAGTCCAGTTTACCATTAGAGTCCAGTTTACCATGAAAATCCAGTTTACCATGAAAATCCAGTTTACCATGAGAGTCCAGTTTAACATGAAAGTCCAGTTTTCCATGAGAGTCCAGTTTACCATGAAAATCCAGTTTACCATGAAAGTCAGTTTACCATGAAAATCCAGTTTACCATGAAAGTCAGTTTACCATGAAAATCCAGTTTACCATGAAAGTCCAGTTTACCATGAAAATCCAGTTAAACATGAAAGTCCAGTTTACCATGAAAATCCAGTTTACCATGAAAGTCCAGTTTACCATGAAAATCCAGTTTACCAAGAGAGTCCAGTTTACCATGAAAATCTAGTTTACCATGAGAGTCCAGGTCACCATGAGAGTCCAGTTTACCATAAAAGTCCAGTTTACCATGAGAGTCCAGTTTACCATGAAAATCCAGTTTACCATGAGAGTCCAGTTTAACATGAAAGTCCAGTTTACCATGAGAGTCAGTTTACCATGAAAGTCCAGCTTACCATGAGAGTCCAGTTTACCATGAAAATCCAGTTTACCATGAGAGTCCAGTTTACCATGAAAATCCAGTTTACCATGAGAGTCCAGTTTACCATGAAAATCCAGTTTACCATGAAAGTCCAGTTTACCATGAGAGTGACGTTTACCATGAAAATCCAGTTTACCATGAGAGTCCATTTTACCATGAAAATCCAGTTTACCATGAGAGTCCAGTTTACCATGAAAGTCCAGTTTACCATGAAAATCCAGTTTACCATGAGAGTCCAGTTTACCATGAGAGTCAGTTTACCATGAAAGTCCAGTTTACCATGAGAGTCCGGTTTACCATGAAAATCCAGTTTACCATGAGAGTCCAGTTTACCATGAAAGTCCAGTTTACCATGAGAGTCAGTTTACCATGAAAGTCCAGTTTACCATGAGAGTCCAGGTTACCATGAAAATCCAGTTTACCATGAAAGTCCAGTTTACCATGAAAATCCAGTTTAACATGAAAGTCCAGTTTACCATGAAAATCCAGTTTACCATGAAAGTCCAGTTTACCATGAGAGTGAAGTTTACCATGAAAATCCAGTTTACCATGAGAGTTCATTTTACCATGAAAATCCAGTTTACCATGAGAGTCAGTTTACCATGAAAGTCCAGTTTACCATGAGAGTCCGGTTTATCATGAAAGTCCAGTTTACCATGAGAGTCCAGTTTACCATGAGAGTCCAGTTTACCATGAAAGTCCAGTTTACCATTAGAGTCTAGTTTACCATGAAAATCCAGTTTACCATGAAAATCCAGTTTACCATGAGAGTCCAGTTTAACATGAAAGTCCAGTTTTCCATGAGAGTCCAGTTTACCATGAAAATCCAGTTTACCATGAAAGTCAGTTTACCATGAAAATCCAGTTTACCATGAAAGTCAGTTTACCATGAAAATCCAGTTTACCATGAAAGTCCAGTTTACCATGAAAATCCAGTTAAACATGAAAGTCCAGTTTACCATGAAAATCCAGTTTACCATGAAAGTCCAGTTTACCATGAAAATCCAGTTTACCAAGAGAGTCCAGTTTACCATGAAAATCTAGTTTACCATGAGAGTCCAGTTTACCATGAAAATCCAGTTTACCATGAGAGTCCAGTATACCATGAGAGTCCAGTTTACCATGAGAGTCCAGGTCACCATGAGAGTCCAGTTTACCATGAAAGTCCAGTTTACCATGAGAGTCAGTTTACCATGAAAATCCAGTTTACCATGAGAGTCCAGTTTAACATGAAAGTCCAGTTTACCATGAGAGTCAGTTTACCATGAAAGTCCAGTTTACCATGAGAGTGAATTTTACCATGAAAATCCAGTTTACCATGATAGTCAGTTTACCATGAAAGTCCAGTTTACCATGAAAATCCAGTTTACCATGAGAGTCCAGTTTACCATGAAAGTCCAGTTTACCATGAGAGTCAGTTTACCATGAAAGTCCAGTTTACCATGAGAGTCCAGGTTACCATGAAAATCCAGTTTACCATGAAAGTCCAGTTTACCATGAAAATCCAGTTTAACATGAAAGTCCAGTTTACCATGAAAATCCAGTTTACCATGAAAGTCCAGTTTACCATGAGAGTGAAGTTTACCATGAAAATCCAGTTTACCATGAGAGTTCATTTTACCATGAAAATCCAGTTTACCATGAGAGTCAGTTTACCATGAAAGTCCAGTTTACCATGAGAGTCCGGTTTACCATGAAAATCCAGTTTACCATGAGAGTCCAGTTTACCATGAAAGTCCAGTTTACCATTAGAGTCCAGTTTACCATGAAAATCCAGTTTACCATGAAAATCCAGTTTACCATGAGAGTCCAGTTTAACATGAAAGTCCAGTTTTCCATGAGAGTCCAGTTTACCATGAAAATCCAGTTTACCATGAAAGTCAGTTTACCATGAAAATCCAGTTTACCATGAAAGTCAGTTTACCATGAAAATCCAGTTTACCATGAAAGTCCAGTTTACCATGAAAATCCAGTTAAACATGAAAGTCCAGTTTACCATGAAAATCCAGTTTACCATGAAAGTCCAGTTTACCATGAAAATCCAGTTTACCAAGAGAGTCCAGTTTACCATGAAAATCTAGTTTACCATGAGAGTCCAGGTCACCATGAGAGTCCAGTTTACCATGAAAGTCCAGTTTACCATGAGAGTCCAGTTTACCATGAAAATCCAGTTTACCATGAGAGTCCAGTTTAACATGAAAGTCCAGTTTACCATGAGAGTCAGTTTACCATGAAAGTCCAGCTTACCATGAGAGTCCAGTTTACCATGAAAATCCAGTTTACCATGAGAGTCCAGTTTACCATGAAAATCCAGTTTACCATGAGAGTCCAGTTTACCATGAAAATCCAGTTTACCATGAAAGTCCAGTTTACCATGAGAGTGACGTTTACCATGAAAATCCAGTTTACCATGAGAGTCCATTTTACCATGAAAATCCAGTTTACCATGAGAGTCCAGTTTACCATGAAAGTCCAGTTTACCATGAAAATCCAGTTTACCATGAGAGTCCAGTTTACCATGAGAGTCAGTTTACCATGAAAGTCCAGTTTACCATGAGAGTCCGGTTTACCATGAAAATCCAGTTTACCATGAGAGTCCAGTTTACCATGAAAGTCCAGTTTACCATGAGAGTCAGTTTACCATGAAAGTCCAGTTTACCATGAGAGTCCAGGTTACCATGAAAATCCAGTTTACCATGAAAGTCCAGTTTACCATGAAAATCCAGTTTAACATGAAAGTCCAGTTTACCATGAAAATCCAGTTTACCATGAAAGTCCAGTTTACCATGAGAGTGAAGTTTACCATGAAAATCCAGTTTACCATGAGAGTTCATTTTAAAATGAGAGTCCAGTTTACCATGAAAGTCCAGTTTACCATTAGAGTCTAGTTTACCATGAAAATCCAGTTTACCATGAAAATCCAGTTTACCATGAGAGTCCAGTTTAACATGAAAGTCCAGTTTTCCATGAGAGTCCAGTTTACCATGAAAATCCAGTTTACCATGAAAGTCAGTTTACCATGAAAATCCAGTTTACCATGAAAGTCAGTTTACCATGAAAATCCAGTTTACCATGAAAGTCCAGTTTACCATGAAAATCCAGTTAAACATGAAAGTCCAGTTTACCATGAAAATCCAGTTTACCATGAAAGTCCAGTTTACCATGAAAATCCAGTTTACCAAGAGAGTCCAGTTTACCATGAAAATCTAGTTTACCATGAGAGTCCAGTTTACCATGAAAATCCAGTTTACCATGAGAGTCCAGTATACCATGAGAGTCCAGTTTACCATGAGAGTCCAGGTCACCATGAGAGTCCAGTTTACCATGAAAGTCCAGTTTACCATGAGAGTCAGTTTACCATGAAAATCCAGTTTACCATGAGAGTCCAGTTTAACATGAAAGTCCAGTTTACCATGAGAGTCAGTTTACCATGAAAGTCCAGCTTACCATGAGAGTCCAGTTTACCATGAAAATCCAGTTTACCATGAGAGTCCAGTTTACCATGAAAATCCAGTTTACCATGAGAGTCCAGTTTACCATGAAAATCCAGTTTACCATGAAAGTCCAGTTTACCATGAGAGTGACGTTTACCATGAAAATCCAGTTTACCATGAGAGTCCATTTTACCATGAAAATCCAGTTTACCATGAGAGTCCAGTTTACCATGAAAGTCCAGTTTACCATGAAAATCCAGTTTACCATGAGAGTCCAGTTTACCATGAGAGTCAGTTTACCATGAAAGTCCAGTTTACCATGAGAGTCCGGTTTACCATGAAAATCCAGTTTACCATGAGAGTCCAGTTTACCATGAGAGTCCAGTTTACCATGAAAGTCCAGTTTACCATGAGAGTCCAGTTTACCATGAAAATCCAGTTTACCATGAAAATCCAGTTTACCATGAAAATCCAGTTTACCATGAGAGTCCAGTTTACCATGAAAATCCAGTTTACCATGAGAGTCCAGTTTACCATGAGAGTCCAGTTTACCATGAAAGTCCAGTTTACCATGAGAGTCCAGTTTACCATGAAAATCCAGTTTACCATGAAAATCCAGTTTACCATGAAAATCCAGTTTACCATGAGAGTCCAGTTTACCATGAAAATCCAGTTTACCATGAGAGTCCAGTTCACCATGAGAGTCCAGTTCACTATGAGAGTCCAGTTCACTATGAGAGTCCAGTTTACCATGAAAATCCAGTTTACCATGAGAGTCCAATTCACCATGAGAGTCCAGTTTACCATGAAAATCCAGTTTACCATGAAAATCCAGTTAACCATGAGAGTCCAGTTTACCATGAAAATCCAGTTTACCATGAGAGTCCAGTATATCATGGGAGTCCAGTTTACCATGAGATTCCAGTTTACCATGAAAATCCAGTTTACCATGAGAGTCCAGTTCACCATGAGAGTCCAGTTTACCATGAGAGTCCAGTTGACCATGAAAGTCCAGTTTACCATGAAAGTCCAGTTTATCATGAAAATCCAGTTTACCATGAGAGTCCAGTTTACCATGAAAATCCAGTTTACCATGAGAGTCCAGTTTACCATGAAAATCCAGTTTACCATGAAAGTCCAGTTTACCATGAGAGTGAAGTTTACAATGCAAATCCAGTTTACCATGAGAGTCCAGTTTACCATGAAAATTCGGTTTACCATGAGAGTCCAGTTTACCATGAAAGTCCAGTTTACCATGAAAATCCACTTTACCATGAGAGTCCAGTTTACCATGAGAGTCAGTTTACCATGAAAGTCCATTTTACCATGAGAGTCCGGTTTACCATGAAAATCCAGTTTACCATGAGAGTCCAGTTTACCATGAGAGTCCAGTTTACCATGAAAGTCCAGTTTACCATGAGAGTCCAGTTTACCATGAAAATCCAGTTAACCATGAGAGTCCAGTTTACCATGAAAATCCAGTTTACCATGAGAGTCCAGTATACCATGGGAGTCCAGTTTACCATGAGATTCCAGTTTACCATGAAAATCCAGTTTACCATGAGAGTCCAGTTCACCATGAGAGTCCAGTTTACCATGAGAGTCCAGTTTACCATGAAAGTCCAGTTTACCATGAAAATCCAGTTTACCATGAAAATCCAGTTTACCATGAAAGTCCAGTTTACCATGAGAGTGAAGTTTACAATGCAAATCCAGTTTACCATGAGAGTCCAGTTTACCATGAAAATTCGGTTTACCATGAGAGTCCAGTTTACCATGAAAGTCCAGTTTACCATGAAAATCCACTTTACCATGAGAGTCCAGTTTACCATGAGAGTCAGTTTACCATGAAAGTCCATTTTACCATGAGAGTCCGGTTTACCATGAAAATCCAGTTTACCATGAGAGTCCAGTTTACCATGAGAGTCCAGTTTACCATGAAAGTCCAGTTTACCATGAGAGTCCAGTTTACCATGAAAATCCAGTTAACCATGAGAGTCCAGTTTACCATGAAAATCCAGTTTACCATGAGAGTCCAGTATACCATGGGAGTCCAGTTTACCATGAGATTCCAGTTTACCATGAAAATCCAGTTTACCATGAGAGTCCAGTTCACCATGAGAGTCCAGTTTACCATGAGAGTCCAGTTTACCATGAAAGTCCAGTTTACCATGAAAATCCAGTTTACCATGAAAGTCCAGTTTACCATGAAAATCCAGTTTACCATGAAAGTCCAGTTTACCATGAAAATCCAGTTTACCATGAAAGTCCAGTTTACCATGAAAATCCAGTTTACCATGAAAGTCCAGTTACCATGAAAATCCAGTTTACCATGAGAGTCCAGTTTACCATGAAAATCCAGTTTACCATGAGAGTCCAGTTTACCATGAAAATCCAGTTTACCATGAAAGTCCAGTTTACCATGAGAGTGAAGTTTACCATGCAAATCCAGTTTACCATGAGAGTCCAGTTTACCATGAAAATCCAGTTTACCATGAGAGTCCAGTTTACCATGAAAGTCCAGTTTACCATGAAAATCCAGTTTACCATGAGAGTCCAGTTTACCATGAGCGTCAGTTTACCATGAAAGTCCAGTTTACCATGAGAGTCCGGTTTACCATGAAAATCCAGTTTACCATGAGAGTCCAGTTTACCATGAAAATCCAGTTTACCATGAAAATCCAGTTTACCATGAGAGTCCAGTTTACCATGAAAATCCAGTTTACCATGACAGTCCAGTTCACCATGAGAGTCCAGTTCACAATGAGAGTCCAGTTTACCATGAAAATCCAGTTTACCATGAGAGTCCAGTTTACCATGAAAGTCCAGCTTACCATGAAAATCCAGTTTACCATGAGAGTCCAGTTTACCATGAGAGTCAGTTTACCATGAAAGTCCAGTTTACCATGAGAGTGAAGTTTACCATGAAAATCCAGTTTACCATGAGAGTCCAGTTTACCATGAAAATTCAGTTTACCATGAGAGTCCAGTTTACCATGAGAGTCCAGTTTACCATGAAAATCCAGTTTACCATGAGAGTCCAGTTTACCATGAAAGTCCAGTTTACCATGAAAATCCAGTTTACCATGAGAGTCAGTTTACCATGAAAGTCCAGTTTACCAAGAAAATCCAGTTTACCATGAGAGTCCAGTTTACCATGAGAGTCAGTTTACCATGAAAATCCAGTTTACCATGAGAGTCCAGTTTACCATGAAAATCCAGTTTACCATGAGAGTCCAGTTTACCATGAAAATCCAGTTTACCATGAGAGTCCAGTTTACAATGAAAGTCCAGTTTACCATGAAAATCCAGTTTACCATGAAAATCCAGTTTACCATGAAAATCCAGTTAACCATGAGAGTCCAGTTTACCATGAGAGTCCAGTTAACCATGAAAATCCAGTTTACCATGAAAATCCAGTTTACCATGAAAATCCAGTTTACCATGAGAGTCCAGTTTACCATGAAAATCCAGTTAACCATGAGAGTCCAGTTTACCATGAAAATCCAGTTTACCATGAGAGTCCAGTATACCATGGGAGTCCAGTTTACAATGAGATTCCAGTTTACCATGAAAATCCAGTTAACCATGAGAGTCCAGTTCACCATGAGAGTCCAGTTTACCATGAGAGTCCAGTTTACCATGAAAGTCCAGTTTACCATGAAAATCCAGTTTTCCATGAAAATCCAGTTTACCATGAAAGTCCAGTTTACCATGAAAATCCAGTTTACCATGAAAGTCCAGTTACCATGAAAATCCAGTTTACCATGAGAGTCCAGTTTACCATGAAAATCCAGTTTACCATGAGAGTCCAGTTTACCATGAAAATCCAGTTTACCATGAAAGTCCAGTTTACCATGAGAGTGAAGTTTACCATGCAAATCCAGTTTACCATGAGAGTCCAGTTTACCATGAAAATCCAGTTTACCATGAGAGTCCAGTTTACCATGAAAGTCCAGTTTACCATGAAAATCCAGTTTACCATGAGAGTCCAGTTTACCATGAAAATCCAGTTTACCATGAGAGTCCAGTTTACCATGAAAGTCCAGTTTACCATGAAAATCCAGTTTACCATGAGAGTCCAGTTTACCATGAGCGTCAGTTTACCATGAAAGTCCAGTTTACCATGAGAGTCCGGTTTACCATGAAAATCCAGTTTACCATGAGAGTCCAGTTTACCATGAAAATCCAGTTTACCATGAAAATTCAGTTTACCATGAGAGTCCAGTTTACCATGAAAATCCAGTTTACCATGACAGTCCAGTTCACCATGAGAGTCCAGTTCACAATGAGAGTCCAGTTTACCATGAAAATCCAGTTTACCATGAGAGTCCAGTTTACCATGAAAGTCCAGTTTACCATGAAAATCCAGTTTACCATGAGAGTCCAGTTTACCATGAGAGTCAGTTTACCATGAAAGTCCAGTTTACCATGAGAGTGAAGTTTACCATGAAAATCCAGTTTACCATGAGAGTCCAGTTTACCATGAAAATTCAGTTTACCATGTGAGGCCAGTTTACCATGAAAATCCAGTTTACCATGAGAGTCCAGTTCACCATGAGAGTCCAGTTTACCATGAGAGTCCAGTTTACCATGAAAATCCAGTTTACCATGAGAGTCCAGTTTACCATGAAAGTCCAGTTTACCATGAAAATCCAGTTTACCATGAGAGTCAGTTTACCATGAAAGTCCAGTTTACCAAGAAAATCCAGTTTACCATGAGAGTCCGGTTTACCATGAAAATCCAGTTTACCATGAGAGTCCAGTTTACCATGAGAGTCAGTTTACCATGAAAGTCCAGTTTACCATGAGAGTGAAGTTTACCATGAAAATCCAGTTTACCATGAGAGTCCAGTTTACCATGAAAATTCAGTTTACCATGTGAGGCCAGTTTACCATGAAAATCCAGTTTACCATGAGAGTCCAGTTCACCATGAGAGTCCAGTTTACCATGAGAGTCCAGTTTACCATGAAAATCCAGTTTACCATGAGAGTCCAGTTTACCATGAAAGTCCAGTTTACCATGAAAATCCAGTTTACCATGAGAGTCAGTTTACCATGAAAGTCCAGTTTACCAAGAAAATCCAGTTTACCATGAGAGTCCAGTTTACCATGAGAGTCAGTTTACCATGAAAATCCAGTTTACCATGAGAGTCCAGTTTACCATGAAAATCCAGTTTACCATGAGAGTCCAGTTTACCATGAAAATCCAGTTTACCATGAGAGTCCAGTTTACCATGAAAGTCCAGTTTACCATGAAAATCCAGTTTACCATGAAAATCCAGTTTACCATGTGAGGCCAATTTACCATGAAAATCCAGTTTACCATGAGAGTCCAGTTCACCATGAGAGTCCAGTTTACCATGAAAATCCAGTTTACCATGAGAGTCCAGTTTACCATGAAAGTCCAGTTTACCATGAAAATCCAGTTTACCATGAGAGTCCAGTTTACCATGAGAGTCAGTTTACCATGAGAGTCCAGTTTACCATGAGAGTCCAGTTTACCATGAAAGTCCAGTTTACCATGAGAGTCCAGTTTACCATGAAAATCCAGTTAACCATGAGAGTCCAGTTTACCATGAAAATCCAGTTTACCATGAGAGTCAGTATACCTTGGTAGTACAGTTTACCATGAAAATCCAGTTTACCATGAAAATCCAGTTTACCAGGAAAGTCCAGTTTACCATGAAAATCTAGTTTACCATGAGAGTCCAATTCACCATGTGAGTCCAGTTTACCATGATAGTCCAGTTTACCATGAAAATTCAGTTTACCATGCAAATCCAGTCTACCATGAAAGTTCAGTTTACCATGAAAGTCCAGTTAACCATGAGAGTCCAGTTTACCATGAAAATCCAGTTTGCCATGAGAGTCCAGTATACCATGGGAGTCCAGTTTACCATGAGAGTCCAGTTTACCATAAGAGTCCAGTTTACCATGAGAGTTCAGTTTACCATGAAAATCCAGTTTACCATGGGCGGGAGTCGGCAACCTGCGGCTCCGGGCCCGCATGCGGCTCTTTAAGACCACTTCGTGGCGTTGTTGATTCAGGACCCACACCGTCTCCTATTTTTTATTTGGTTTCCGACCTCTGTCCTAGAGGGAGAGGTCTCCCCGTGTCCCCCCGTGTCTCCCCGTGTCCCCCCGTGTCCCCCCGTGTCCCCCCGTGTCCCGTGTCCCCCCGTGTCCGCACTGACCACGACCCTGGTGTAGACGTCCCCGGCGAACTCCAGGTCGTGGAACTTGGCCTCCACGTTGAAGGTGTAGCGCTGCAGCCACTCGAGCAGGGGCAGGCCCACGGCCGTGCCCGCGAAGGAGTATTGCGACGCGTGGATGTGAGTGTCCACCAGCCCCGGCATCACGAACTGCCTGCGGGGTCACGGGGCAGGAGGTCGCGCTCAGGTGGCGGGTCACCCTCGAGGGGTCACGAGGATGGGGCGGTGGCGGCTGTCAGGGCGGTTGTGGTGGTCATGGTGGTTGTGGTGGTTGTGGTGGTCATGGTGGTCGTGGTGGTTGTGGTAGTCATGGTGGTTGTGGTGGTTGTGGTGGTCGTGGTGGTTGTGGTGGTCATGGTGGTTGTGGTGGTCATGGTGGTTGTGGTGGTCATGGTGGTCGTGGTGGTTGTGGTGGTCATGGTGGTTGTGGTGGTTGTGGTGGTCGTGGTGGTCGTGGTGGTTGTGGTGGTCGGGGTGGTTGTCGTGGTTGTGGTGGTTGTGGTGGTCATGGTGGTTGTGGTGGTTGTGGTGGTTGTGGTGGTCATGGTGGTTGTGGTGGTTGTAGTGGTCGTGGTGGTCGTGGTGGTTATGGTGGTTGTGGTGGTTGTGGTGGTCATGGTGGTTGTGGTGGTTGTGGTGGTCGTGGTGGTTGTGGTGGTTGTGGTGGTCTTGGTGGTCGTGGTGGTTGTGGTGGTCATGGTGGTCGTGGTGGTTGTGGTGGTCTTGGTGGTCGTGGTGGTTGTGGTGGTCATGGTGGTCGTGGTGGTTGTGGTGGTCATGGTGGTTGTGGTGGTTGTGGTGGTCATGGTGGTTGTGGTGGTCATGGTAGTCGTGGTGGTTGTGGTGGTCGTGGTGGTCGCGGTGGTTGTGGTGGTCATGGTGGTTGTGGTGGTCATGGTAGTCGTGGTGGTTGTGGTGGTCGTGGTGGTCGTGGTGGTTGTGGTGGTCATGGTGGTTGTGGTGGTCATGGTGGTTGTGGTGGTTGTGGTGGTCGTGGTGGTTGTGGTGGTCGTGGTGGTCGTGGTGGTCGCGGTGGTTGTGGTGGTCGTGGTGGTCGTGGTGGTTGTGGTGGTCGTGGTGGTTGTGGTGGTTGTGGTGGTCATGGTGGTTGTGGTGGTCATGGTGGTCGTGGTGGTTGTGATGGTTGTGGTGGTCGTGGTGGTTGTGGTGGTCATGGTGGTTGTGGTGGTTGTGGTGGTCGTGGTGGTTGTGGTGGTCGTGGTGGTCGTGGTCATGGTAGTCGTGGTGGTTGTGGTGGTCGTGGTGGTCGCGGTGGTTGTGGTGGTCATGGTGGTTGTGGTGGTCATGGTAGTCGTGGTGGTTGTGGTGGTCGTGGTGGTCGTGGTGGTTGTGGTGGTCATGGTGGTTGTGGTGGTCATGGTGGTTGTGGTGGTTGTGGTGGTCGTGGTGGTTGTGGTGGTCGTGGTGGTCGTGGTGGTCATGGTGGTCGTGGTGGTCGCGGTGGTTGTGGTGGTCGTGGTAGTTGTGGTGTTCATGGTGGTTGTGGTGGTTGTGGTGGTTGTGGTGGTCGTGGTGGTTGTGGTGGTCGTGGTGGTTGTGGTGGTTGTGGTGGTCGTGGTGGTCGTGGTGGTTGTGGTGGTTGTGGTGGTCATGGTGGTTGTGGTGGTTGTGGTGGTCGTGGTGGTTGTGGTGGTTGTGGTGGTTGTGGTGGTCGTGGTGGTCGTGGTGGTTGTGGTGGTCGTGGTGGTCGTGGTGGTTGTGGTGGTCGTGGTAGTTGTGGTGTTCATGGTGGTTGTGGTGGTTGTGGTGGTTGTGGTGGTCGTGGTGGTTGTGGTGGTTGTGGTGGTCATGGTGGTTGTGGTGGTCATGGTGGTCGTGGTGGTTGTGATGGTTGTGGTGGTCGTGGTGGTTGTGGTGGTCATGGTGGTTGTGGTGGTTGTGGTGGTCGTGGTGGTTGTGGTGGTCGTGGTGGTCGTGGTTGTGGTGGTTGTGGTGGTTGTGGTGGTCGTGGTGGTTGTGGTGGTTGTGGTGGTCGTGGTAGTTGTGGTGTTCATGGTGGTTGTGGTGGTTGTGGTGGTTGTGGTGGTTGTGGTGGTCGTGGTGGGGAGCTACAGTGTCGCGGGTCGGCGCTTCGCTGCGCTACGATTCCGGCGACACGAGTTCGATTCCCGCTCACGGCCAACAACGGTGACGATGATCTGAACCGGTCCTGGGCCTCCCCTAGGTCGACTCGGCCTCAAATGAGTACCTTACACACCGCACCAGGTACGGCCGGGTGTGGTTGCTGGCCACCCACCCCCTCGTGTGCCGTGCCGGCCTCCATAGATGATACTCGCTAACGGCGATGGCCCCAACGTTCTGTTCAGGCTACACGGGGGGATCTTTGTCTCTGGTGGGAGCAGTACTCGGGGGTCGTGGGTCACAGGAGGTCATGGTGCCGAGGTCATAGCATCGAGGTCATGACTACAGGGGGTCGCGGCCAAAGAGTCGCAACAACAACATTGTGATCTTCGGATGAAATGCGCCTTACAAATGTGCATCATCACCACCACCACCACCACAACTAGTATCATGCAGGAACAGCGCTACCGGTGAGACAGCCGCCGGATGGACACGCCGCTCCAGTCGTGTCGCTGCAGCGTCTCCTGCAGCTGCGTCTCCGGCACAACGAAGGCGATCTGCCACCGTCACCATCGACACGACCATCAACCACATCACCAACTGGCAACATCACCAGCAACACCAACACCATCATCATCACCTGCTAAACCATCAGGCATAGACTGCTTGATTACGTTCTTCCAAAGATTGCTGGCCACCCACCCCCATGCGTACTGTGCCTTCATAGGTGCTGCTCGCTAACAGCACTTGCCCCAGCAGTCTGTGAAAGGCTACACGGGGGATCTTTGTCTTAGTGTGTGGGGGGGGCGGTGGGGGGGGTTCCAGTGCCCCTACTCCGTCTCGCGCCGCCCCGATCCTCCCCCCTCCCCTCTCACCTTCCCCCTCCCCTCTCACCTCCCCCCTCACCTCCCCCCTCCCCCCTCACCTCCCCCCTCACCTCCCCCCTCCCCCCTCACCTCCCCTCTCACCACCCCCCTCCCCTCTCACGTCCTCCCTCCCCTCTCACCTCCCCCCTCACCCCTCCCCCCTCACCTTCCCGTCTCGCGCCACCCCGAGCGCGTGCGCGCGCAGCACGAGGAGCGGCTCCTGGCGCGTGGCGTGCACAAAAGTCCCCACGAGCACGCGCGCCTCCATCACGGGGGGCTGGGGGGGCTGGGGGGAGTGGGGGGCTGGGGGGAGTGGGGGTCTGGGGTGGAGGGGGGGTCCACGCAGGTGGGGGGGGGGGGGGCTTGTAGGGGTCTCGGCTTATCCGAGATTCACGGGGAGTGGAGGCGCTCTCCCCTGCTGGGAGAGGACACGGGGAGACAGAGCCGGGTACAGAGAGGCGAGGAGGGAGACACGGGGGACACGGGGGGACAGTGGCACAGAGAGACAGTGGGACACAAGGAGACAGAGACGTGGGGACAGAGAGTTAGACAGCGGGACGGAGGGAGACTCGCGGAGAAGTTCAGGACACAGACCCCTGCCAGGTCAGCGCGGTTCTGATGTTTGGTGTCCAAAGTAATCATTGACGCGGCACCCCAACTCGGGGTCCAAGAGTGCGTGGTATGGGTCGCTGTTGAAGTGTTTTAAGGCTCATTTGGGGCGAGTTGCAACTGGCTATTGACTTCAGGTTCGTGTTTAGTGTGTGGGGACGCGTCTCATGTGTCAGTGAGTGTGTCTGAGTGTCTGTATGTGTCAGTGAGTGTGTCTGAGTGTCTGTATGTGTCAGTGAGTGTGTCTGAGTGTCTGTATGTGTCAGTGAGTGTGTCTGAGTGTCTGTATGTGTCAGTGAGTGTGTCTGAGTGTTTGTATGTGTCAGTGAGTGTGTCTGAGTGTCTGTATGTGTCAGTGAGTGTGTCTGAGTGTCTGTATGTGTCAGTGAGTGTGTCTGAGTGTCTGTATGTGTCAGTGAGTGTGTCTGAGTGTCTGTATGTGTCAATGATTGTGTCTGAGTGTCTGCATGTGTCAGTGAGTGTGTCTGAGTGGCTGTATGTGTCAGTGAGTGTGTCTGAGTGTCTGTATGTGTCATTGAGTGTGTCTGAGTGTCTGTATGTGTCAGTGAGTGTGTCTGAGTGTTTGTATGTGTCAGTGAGTGTGTCTGAGTGTCTGTATGTGTCAGTGAGTGTGTCTGAGTGTCTGTATGTGTCAGTGAGTGTGTCTGAGTGTCTGCATGTGTCAGTGAGTGTGTCTGAGTGTATGTATGTGTCAGTGAGTGTGTCTGAGTGTATGTATGTGTCAGTGAGTGTGTCTGAGTGTCTGTATGTGTCAGTGAGTGTGTCTGAGTGTCTGTATGTGTCAATGATTGTGTCTGAGTGTCTGCATGTGTCAGTGAGTGTGTCTGAGTGGCTGTATGTGTCAGTGAGTGTGTCTGAGTGTCTGTATGTGTCATTGAGTGTGTCTGAGTGTCTGTATGTGTCAGTGAGTGTGTCTGAGTGTTTGTATGTGTCAGTGAGTGTGTCTGAGTGTCTGTATGTGTCAGTGAGTGTGTCTGAGTGTCTGTATGTGTCAGTGAGTGTGTCTGAGTGTCTGCATGTGTCAGTGAGTGTGTCTGAGTGTATGTATGTGTCAGTGAGTGTGTCTGAGTGTATGTATGTGTCAGTGAGTGTGTCTGAGTGTCTGTATGTGTCAGTGAGTGTGTCTGAGTGTATGTATGTGTCAGTGAGTGTGTCTGAGTGTATGTATGTGTCAGTGAGTGTGTCTGAGTGTCTGTATGTGTCAGTGAGTGTGACTGAGTGTTTGTATGTGTCAGTGAGTGTGTCTGAGTGTCTGTATGTGTCAGTGAGTGTGTCTGAGTGTCTGTATGTGTCAGTGAGTGTGTCTGAGTGTCTGTATGTGTCAGTGAGTGTGTCTGAGTGTCTGTATGTGTCAGTGAGTGTGTCTGAGTGTCTGTATGTGTCAATGATTGTGTCTGAGTGTCTGCATGTGTCAGTGAGTGTGTCTGAGTGGCTGTATGTGTCAGTGAGTGTGTCTGAGTGTCTGTATGTGTCATTGAGTGTGTCTGAGTGTCTGTATGTGTCAGTGAGTGTGTCTGAGTGTTTGTATGTGTCAGTGAGTGTGTCTGAGTGTCTGTATGTGTCAGTGAGTGTGTCTGAGTGTCTGTATGTGTCAGTGAGTGTGTCTGAGTGTCTGCATGTGTCAGTGAGTGTGTCTGAGTGTATGTATGTGTCAGTGAGTGTGTCTGAGTGTATGTATGTGTCAGTGAGTGTGTCTGAGTGTCTGTATGTGTCAGTGAGTGTGTCTGAGTGTATGTATGTGTCAGTGAGTGTGTCTGAGTGTATGTATGTGTCAGTGAGTGTGTCTGAGTGTCTGTATGTGTCAGTGAGTGTGACTGAGTGTTTGTATGTGTCAGTGAGTGTGTCTGAGTGTCTGTATGTGTCAGTGAGTGTGTCTGAGTGTCTGTATGTGTCAGTGAGTGTGTCTGAGTGTCTGTATGTGTCAGTGAGTGTGTCTGAGTGTCTGTATGTGTCAATGAGTGTGTCTGAGTGTCTGCATGTGTCAGTGAGTGTGTCTGAGTGTCTGTATGTGTCAGTGAGTGTGTCTGAGTGTCTGTATGTGTCAGTGAGTGTGTCTGAGTGTCTGTATGTGTCAGTGAGTGTGTCTGAGTGTCTGTATGTGTCAGTGAGTGTGTCTGAGTGTTTGTATGTGTCAGTGAGTGTGTCTGAGTGTCTGTATGTGTCAGTGAGTGTGTCTGAGTGTCTGTATGTGTCAGTGAGTGTGTCTGAGTGTCTGTATGTGTCAGTGAGTGTGTCTGAGTGTTTGTATGTGTCAGTGAGTGTGTCTGAGTGTCTGTATGTGTCAGGGAGTGTGTCTGAGTGTCTGTATGTGTCAGTGAGTGTGTCTGAGTGTTTGTATGTGTCAGTGAGTGTGTCTGAGTGTCTGTATGTGTCAGTGAGTGTGTCTGAGTGTCTGTATGTGTCAGTGAGTGTGTCTGAGTGTTTGTATGTGTCAGTGAGTGTGTCTGAGTGTCTGTATGTGTCAGTGAGTGTGTCTGAGTGTATGTATGTGTCAGTGAGTGTGTCTGAGTGTCTGTATGTGTCAGTGAGTGTGTCTGAGTGTTTGTATGTGTCAGTGAGTGTGTCTGAGTGTCTGTATGTGTCAGGTTTGCTGAGCATTTCTGTGAGGTCCTGGGGGAGGGAAAATCCCTCAGCCAGGAAAACATCGTGGCACAAAGTGAGGATGACCCTGCTAAGGCTGCGGTGCCTCAAATATTGGAAGAAGTCACCCCCTGTGAGTGGCTGGCTGAGGTGCCATCTGTTGAGGAAGTACTGAGGGCGATCCGGAGTCTGAGACCAGGAAAGGCAGCGGGCAGAGATGATCTCCCAAGCGAAATGCTGAGGGAGGGTGGCGTTTGTGCACAGACTGCCCTATATGACATCATAACAACGGTCTGGACCACTGGACGGGTTCCGCAGGATTGGAAGGATGCCCTGGTGGTCCCCCTCTTTAAGAAGGGGGACCGCACAGACTGCAACAACTACAGGGGCATCTCACTCCTCAGTGTGCCGGGAAAGGTCCTGGCAAGGATTATTCAGCATCGCCTTGCCAGGCACGCTGAGGAGAGGCTTGCGGAGCCCCAATGCTGTTTCAGGAAAGGGCGGTCCTGCACAGATGCTATATTTTCTGTCCGTCTGCTACAGCAGAGGTGTAGGGAATTCCAACAAGACCTACATCTCTGCTTTATTGACCTGGTCAAGGCCTATGATACCATCAGTAGGCCTGGGCTCTGGGTAGTTCTTCGTGCTTTTGGAGTACCTGACCCTCTGCTCACGATCATTAAGGACCTTCATGATGGTGAGCGGGCCCGGGTAAAACTACGTGGCCGGGAGTCAGAGCCATTCCCTGTACACCTTGGGGTGCGACAGGGATGTCCTCTGGCTCCCACATTATTTAACATCTATTTTTACCACGTAGTTCGTGAAGCCTTCAATAGCTGTACCGGGGGAATCTACATATGGTACAGATATAATGGGAGGCTGATCGATGCCCGGGTGCGGTCAAGGGATGGCTCCCTATTGCTCAACCACGTTATGTATGCTGATGATTTGGTAATAGCTGCTCAGTCAGAGGAGGAGTTGGAGACGCTGCTGCTGAGACTGGAGCGTGCCACTAAGAGGTGGGGCCTTACCATCAGCCCCACCAAAACTAAGCACCTGCCTGGGTATTTTGTACCATCGGACACTCCACCCCCACAACTCCCAATCGGTGATGGGGCAGTTGTGGAGAGAGTGGAGAGTTTCCCATACCTGGGCAGTGTGCTTATGACTGGCTCCAGTTTAACAGCAGAGGTCTCACTCCGAATCAGTCGAGCGGCAATATATTGTCATCGGTTGCGTAACGCTGTGTGGAAGCTACCTGGTCTGTTGCTCCGCACTAAGCTTCAGGTCTTCTCGGCCATGGTCATTCCCTCCCTTCTCTACGCTTGCGAAACGTGGACCCCCCTAATGGAACATCTTCGCCGGTTAGAAACATTTAGGCTGGCCTGCCTACGATCCATCCTGGGTTTAACCAGACTGGATTGTGTGAGGAGCTCACAAATCCTTGAAAGATCTGGGCAGGGTCCCATCGGTGAGCTCCTCCGGCGGGCAAGGCTGCGATGGCTGGGTCATGTAGCCCGCATGCCCAGCCACCGCATGCCGAAACAGCTTTTGTTTGGCCGGATTAAGGGGGCTAAGCGGGCGCGGCACGGGCTAGAGAAGAGATGGATTGATGTGGTACAGGAGGACGTGGAGCTGAGTGGACTTGCCGATGACTGGTACCAGCGGTGTCAAGATCGGCCTCTGTGGAGGAGGCTCGTGAAGGATGCTACTGGGCAGTTGGAGGCAGTCGCCCTCCAACAACAACGGAGGGCGGAGGAGCGACGCTCAGAACAACGAGCGGAGCGCCGGGTAGCTAAAGCACAGCAGGTTGGCACAGTAGGGGGCACAGGTGGTGCATCAGCCAGTCATCTCAGTCAGTCGACCCGTGGCACCTGGGTCTGCCCCGTGACCTCCTGCCAGCGGGCGTTCGACACTTCACGTGGCCTCAGGGTGCACATAGCCTGGCACAAGCGTCGTGGTGACGTCATCCCCACTTAGTGGCGAATGGCGGTTGTTGTTGTATGTGTCAGTGAGTGTGTCTGAGTGTTTGTATGTGTCAGTGAGTGTGTCTGAGTGTCTGTATGTGTCAGTGAGTGTGTCTGAGTGTTTGTATGTGTCAGTGAGTGTGTCTGAGTGTTTGTATGTATCAGTGAGTGTGTCTGAGTGTCTGTATGTGTCAGTGAGTGTGTCTGAGTGTTTGTATGTGTCAGTGAGTGTGTCTGAGTGTTTGTATGTGTCAGTGAGTGTGTCTGAGTGTCTGTATGTGTCAGTGAGTGTGTCTGAGTGTCTGTATGTGTCAGTGAGTGTGTCTGAGTGTCTGTATGTGTCAGTGAGTGTGTCTGAGTGTTTGTATGTGTCAGTGAGTGTGTCTGAGTGTTTGTATGTGTCAGTGAGTGTGTCTGAGTGTCTGTATGTGTCAGTGAGTGTGTCTGAGTGTCTGTATGTGTCAGTGAGTGTGTCTGAGTGTCTGTATGTATGTCAAAGCCGATGAGTCAGGTGCCTTCTATGACCTCCTGTCACAGGTGCTGGCTAAAGTGGCCCCTCGGGATAGAGTCATCTTGTTGGGTGACTTCAATGCCCGAGTTGGTCATGATGCTGGCACCTGGTCTGGAGTGATTGGAGGGCATGGGCCAGATCAGCTCAATAACAATGGTAGGAGGCTGCTAGATTTTTGTGCAGCCCATGGGCTTGTAATTACCAACACGCTGTTCCGGCATCGGTGCATCGACACAACATCATGGATGCATGCCGGGTCCAAGCAAGAACATCTGCTCGACTACATAGTGACGGACCAGCGGATGCGAGCCCATGTCCTTGACACCAGGACCTACCGTGGAGCTGATCTGCCCTCTGACCATCGACTAGTCATCTGTAAGATGCGCCTGCCATTCTTCCGCTCCGGTTGTGGGTGTACACCCAGGACCCCATTCCAACCTAAAGTGGCCTGGTCTCAGTTATCTGATGAAAGTTGCAAGCGAGAATTTCATCATTGCTTGCGGCTGGGGTTGGCACCGTCCCCCACTCCTCCTGATGTCGAGGGTAAATGGGCGAGGTTTAGGACTGTCACTCATGCAGCTGCATTGGCCGCTTTGGGTACGCGGTCCAGACCTCCCCAGAGACCCTGGCTGACAGAGGAGGTGTTCAGGATAGTTGAGAAAAAGCGACAGGCCCACTGTCATCGGCTACAGAATCCCACGTCAGAGAATGAGGAGTCTTACCGCAGCCTTCGCTCGGAGGTTCGGAGAGCCATGAGGCGCTGTAGGGATGGGTGGTGGTCGCGGGTTGCTGAGGAGATGGAGTCTGCCTCAGTGGCCCGCGATCACAAATTTATATTTAACTCCATCAAAAAAGTAACCTGCAGCGCCACACCTATTACCATCATTAGGGGAAAAAACGGTGATCCAATCTCCGACCCCCAGGAACAGGTTTGCAGATTTGCTGAGAATTTCTGTGAGGTCCTGGGGGAGGGAAAATCTCTCAGCCAGGAAAACATCGTGGCACGAAGTGGGGATGACCCTGCTGAGGCTGCGGTGCCTCAAATATTGGAAGAAGTCACCCCCTGTGAGTGTCTGGCTGAGGTGCCATCTGTTGAGGAAGTACTGAAGGCGATCTGGAGTCTGAGACCAGGTAAGGCACCGGGTAGAGATGATCTCCCAAGCGAAATGCTGAGGGAGGGTGGCGTTTGTGCACAGACTGCCCTATATGACATCATAACAACAGTCTGGACCACTGGACGGGTTCCGCAGGATTGGAAGGATGCCCTGGTGGTCCCCCTCTTTAAGAAGGGCGACCACACAGACTGTAACAACAACAGGGGCATCTCACTCCTCAGTGTGCTAGGAAAGGTCCTGGCAAGGATTATTCAACATCGCCTTGCCAGGCACGCTGAGGAGAGATTTGCGGAGCCCCAATGTGGTTTCAGGAAAGGGCGGTCCTGCACAGATGCCATATTTTCTGTCCGTCTGCTACAGCAGAGGTGTAGGGAATTCCAGCAAAACCTACATCTCTGCTTTATTGACCTGGTCAAGGCCTATGATACCATCAGTAGGCCTGGGCTCTGGGTTGTTTTTCGTGCTTTTGGAGTCCCTAACCCTCTGCTCACGATCATTAAGGACCTTCATGATGGTGAGCAGGCCCGGGTTAAACTATGTGGCCGTGAGTCAGAGCCATTCCCTGTACACCTTGGGGTGCGCCAGGGATGTCCTCTGGCTCCCACATTATTTAACATCTATTTTGACCACGTAGTTCGTGAAGTCTTCATTAGCTGTACCGGGGGAATCTCCATTTGGTACAGATATAATGGGAGGCTGATCAATGCCCGGGTGCGGTCAAGGGATGGCTCCCTATTGCTCAACAACGTTATGTATGCCGATGATTTGGTAATAGTTGCTCATTCAGAGGAGGAGTTGGAGACTGCTGCTGCTGCTGCTGAGACTGGAGCGTGCCACTAAGAGATGGGGCCTTACCATTGGCCCCACCAAAACTAAGCACCTGCCTGGGTAAATTTCGATTTAAAGCTTTCATGACTGCAAGGATTCATCTTCTTTGGTTCTTTCGGTAAAGTCACATAGAATGAGAATAAAATAATAAATTGATTAAATAAAATAACACAATAATATTCTCACGTCGTTTCGGCCACAACACAAGCGGCCTTCATCAGGTGAAGGGACGAGACTGTCTGAAGGACAGCGCTGGAGTGAAAAAGCCACGCTCAGATCGCGACCTTTAAGCTGTGTGAGAAGAAACAAAGCGCCTTGACAAAGGAATTAGCATTGAATTTAGCATTGAAATGGCTGAGTGATAAGCTTGTGACTGGTTACAGAAATGGCTATGTTAAACTTAAAGCATACACATCCGCAGAGGCACCCCTTGACAAAGGGATTAGCATAGGATTTAGCATTGAAATAGCTAAGTTAAAGCATACACATCCGCAGAGGCACCCCTTGACAAAGGAATTAGCATAGAATTTAGCATTGAAATAGCTGAGTGATTAGCTTGAAACTGGTCACAGAAATAGCTATGTTAAAGTCAGAGCATACACATTCACAGAGGCACCTAGTACAAATCAAACAGGAGAATTTAGCATTGAAATAACTAGGCGAATTTAGCAATGATAAATTTAGCATTGCTAAATTAGCATTGCTAAATTAGCTAAATTCGCCTGAAATAACTAGGCGAATTTAGCAATGATAAATTTAGCATTGCTAAATTAGCATTGCTAAATTAGCTAAATTCGCCTAGTTATTTCAATGCTAAATTCTCCTGTTTGATTTGTACTAGGTGCCTCTGTGAATTTGTATTCTCTGACTTTAACATAGCTATTTCTGTGACCAGTTTCAAGCTAATCACTCAGCTATTTCAATGCTAAATTCTATGCTAATTCCTTTGTCAAGGGGTGCCTCTGCGGATGTGTATGCTTTAACTTAGCTATTTAAATGCTAAATTCTATGCTAATTCCTTTTTCAAGGGGTGCCTCTGCGGATGTGTATGCTTTAACTTTAACATAGCCATTTCTGTGACCAGTCACAGGCTAATCACTCAGCCATTTCAATGCTAAATTCAATGCTAATTCCTTTGTTAAGGCGCTTTGTTTCTTCTCACATAGCTTAAAGGTCGCGATCTGAGCGTGGCTTTTTCACTCCAGCGCTGTCCTTCAGACAGTCTCGTCCCTTCACCTGATGAAGGCCGCTTGTGTTGTGGCCGAAACGTCGTGAGAATATTATTGTGTTATTTTATTTAATCAATTTATTATTTTATTCTCATTCTACGTGACTTTACCGAAAGAATCAAAGAAGACCTGCCTGGGTATTTTGTACCATTGGACACTCCACCCCCACAACTTCCAATCGGTGACGGGGCAGTTGTGGAGAGAATGGAGAGTTTCCCATACCTGGGCAGTGTGCTTATGACCGGCTCCAGTTTAACAGCAGAGGTCTCACTCCGAATCAGTCGAGCGGCAATATATTTTCATCGGTTGCGTAACGCTGTGTGGAAGCTACCTGGTCTGTCGCTCCGCACTAAGCTTCAGGTCTTCTCGGCCACGGTCATTCCCTCCCTTCTCTACGCTTGCGAAACGTGGACCCCCCTAATGGAACATCTTCGCCGGTTAGAAACATTTAGGCTAGCCCGCCTACGATCCATCCTGGGTTTAACCAGGCTGGATTGTGTAAGGAGCTCACAAATCCTTGAAAGATCTGGGGAGGGTCCCATCGGTGAGCTCCTCCGGCAGGCAAGGCTGCGTTGGCTGGGTCATGTAGCCCACATGCCGAGCCACCGCATGCCGAAACAGCCTTTGTTCGGCCGGATCGAGGGGGCTAAACGGGCGCGGCAAGGGCTAGAGAAGAGATGGAGTGATGTGGTACAGGAGGACGTGGAGCTGAGTGGACTTGCCGATGACTGGTACTAGCGGTGTCAAGATCGGCCTATGTGGAAGAGGCTCGTGAAGGACGCTACTGGGCAGTTGGAGGCAGTCGCCCTCCAACAACAACGGAAGGCGGAGGAGCGACGCTCACAATAACGAGCGGGAGCGGCGGGTGGCTAAAGCACAACAGGTTGGCAAAGTAGGGGGCACAGGTGGTGCATCAGCCAGTCATCTCAGTCATCTTAGTCAGTCGACCCGCGGCACCTGGGTCTGCCCCGTGACCTCCTGCCAGCGGGCTTTCGACACTTCACGTGGCCTTAAGGTGCACATGGCCTGGCACAAGCGTCGTGGTGACGTCACCGCCACTTAGTGGCGAATGGCGGTTGTTGTTGTTTCTTTGAATGTGTCTGTGTGTGTGTTTCAGTGAGTGTGTCTGTGTGTGTTTCAGTGAGTGTGCCTGTGTGTGTGTGTTTCAGTGAGTGTGTCTGTGTGTGTGTTTCAGTGGGTCTGTGTGTGTGTTTCAGTGAGTGTGTCTGTGTGTGTGTTTCAGTGAGTGTGTCTGTGTGTGTCTGTCTGTATGCTTCAGTGAGTGTGTCTATGTGTGTGTTTCAGTGAGTGTGTATGTCAGGGAAACGGTGTATACAGCCTTAAGTGCGCTCTGCCCCAAATCCGACCACCCGAGTTCGATTCCCGCTCACGGCAAACACCAGTGACGATTATCTGAGCTTGTTCTGGGCCTCCCCTAGATCGACTCAGCCTCAAATCAGTACTATAAACAATGTTTATTTGACCAGGTAAGGTCCACTGAGCGATGTAGCTGTTTTTTAGAAGCGACCTGGCCACAAATGATAGCTCAAAGAAGTGGCTTGTCAAGTAGAAATTTAAAGCAGCCAAATACACAGACAGGGAGACAAAGGCGGCCGGGAATGATGCTGCTTATCCACCCCCTCGTGTGGTGAGTTGACCTTCATAACTGCTCGCTAACAGCACTTGCCAAGAAAATCTGTTCAGCCTATACGGGGGATCTTTGTTTAGTCTCTGTGTCACTGTGTGTCTCTGTGTGTCAGTGTGTCTCTATGTGTCTATGTATCACAGTGTCTCTCTGTCAGTGTGTCACTATGTGTCTATGTGTCAGTGTGTCAGTGTGTCAGTGTGTCTCTGTGTCACTGTGTGTCTCTGTGTGTCTCTGTGTCTCTGTGTCACTGTGTGTCTCTGTGTCACTGTGTGTCTCTGTGTCTCTATGTGTCTATGTATCACAGTGCCTCTCTGTGTGTCAGTGTTTCAGTGTATCTCTATGTGTCAGTGTGTCTGTATGTGTGACTGTGTGTCTCTGTGTCACTGTGTGTCTCTGTGTGTCTCTGTGTCTCTATGTGTCTCTGTGTCTATATGTGTCTATGTATTTCTATGTGTCTATGTATCACAGTGTCTGTCAGTGTGTCTCTGTGTCACTGTGTGTCTCTGTGTCTCTATGTATCACAGTGTCTCTCTATGTGTCAGTGTGTCAGTGTGTCTCTATGTGTCACTATGTGTCTCTGTGTAACTGTGTCTCTATATCTATATTTGTCTATGTATCACAGTGTCTCTCTGTGTGTCAGTGTGTCTCTGTGTTACTGTGTGTCTCTGTGTGTCTCTGTGTGTCTCTGCGTCACTGTGTGTCTCTGTGTCACTGTGTGTCTCCGTGTGTCTTTGTGTCTCTATGTGTCTATGTATCACAGTGTCTCTCTGTGTGCCAGTGTTTCAGTGTGTCTCTATGTGTCTCTGTGTCACTGTGTGTCTCTGTGTCACTGTGTGTCTCTGTGTCTCTATGTGTCTCTATGTGTCTATGTATCACAGTGTCTCTCTGTGTGTCAGTGTGTCTCTATGTGTCTATGTGTTAGTGTGTCTCTGTGTCACTGTGTGTCTCTGTGTCTCTGTGTCACAGTGTCTCTCTGTGTGTCTCTGTGTCACAGTGTCTCTCTGTGTGTCTATGTGTCAGTGTGTCTCTGTGTCTCTGTGTGTCTCTGTGTCTCTATGTGTCTATGTATCACAGTGTATCTGTGTGTCTGTTTCAGTGTGTATCTATGTGTCTATGTGTCAGTGTGTGTCTCTGTGTGTCAGTGTGTCTATGTGTCCATGTGTGTCTATGTGCCTCTATGTGTCTGTGTCTCAGTGTGTCTATGTGTCAGTGTGTCTCTATTTGTCAATGTGTCTCTGTGTCAGTGTGTCTCTATGTGTCTATGTATCAGTGTGTCTCTATGTGTCTATGTATCAGTGTGTCTCTATGTGCCTATGTGTCAGTGTGTCTCTATGTGTCTCTGTGTGTCACTGTGTCTGTGTCTCTATGTATCAGTATCTCTATGTATCAGTGTGTCAGTGTGTCTCTGTGTGTAAGTGTATCACAGTGTGTCTCTGTGTGTCTTTGTGCCAGTGTGTCTCTATGTGTGTCAGTGTATCACAGTGTGTCAGTGTGTCTCTATGTGTGTCTGTGTGTCAGTGTATCAGAGTGTGTCTGTGTGTCTCGGTGTGTCACTGTGTGTCAGTGTGTCTCTGTGTCACTGTGTGTCTCTGTCACTGTGTGTCTCTGTGTCTCTGTGTCACAGTGTCTCTGTGTGTGTCTCTGTGTCACAGTGTCTATCTGTGTGTCTATGTGTCAGTGTGTGTCTCTCACCTCTCGCCTTCTTCTCGCGTGCGCTTGGACTGCTCTCTACGCCGCAGATGCTGCGAGCGTTTTATTACCGAAAAGCATCATCAGCAGCATCATCATCAGCAGCATCATTACAATGATTATGATTCAACAAACGAGCTCCGCCCACTCAGGTAACCCCCCCACCCCCTCACCACTTCCCCCCGCCTGCCCCCGCACACCCCCCCCTCCTCACCCCCCCCCCTCACATCATCTCTTGACCCCTCATCTGCTCACCCCCACAGCACCTCTCCTCGCCTATCACCCCCACCTCTTCCCGTCATCACCCTCCACTATCCACTTCCTCACCCACCGCACCAGCACCTCACCCGTCATCACCCTCCACTATCCACTTCCTCACCCACCGCACCAGCACCTCACCGGCTCCACTCCCCCTCTCTCATGCCGCTCGTCACTCACCAACCACAGCCTCCTCACCGCCCTCCCCCCACCCCGTGTCAAAGTCCCACCGACGTGGCTCTCCACTCGGACCACGCTCCTCCTGCTGCTGCTGCTGCTGGGGCTGGGGCTGCTGCTGCTGGGGCTGGGGCTGCTGCTGCTGGGGCTGCTGCTGCTGGGGCTGGGGCTGCTGCTGCTGGGGCTGCTGCTGCTGGGGCTGCTGCTGCTGCTGGGGCTGCTGCTGCTGGGGCTGCTGCTGCTGCTGGGGCTGGGGCTGCTGCTGCTGCTGCTGCTGGGGCTGCTGCTGCTGCTGCTGGGGCTGCTGGGGCTGCTGCTGCTGGGGCTGCTGCTGCTGGGGCTGCTGCTGCTGCTGCTGCTGGGGCTGCTGCTGCTGGGGCTGCTGCTGCTGCTGGGGCTGCTGCTGCTGCTGCTGCTGGGGCTGCTGCTGCTGCTGCTGCTGGGGCTGCTGCTGCTGCTGCTGCTGGGGCTGCTGCTGCTGCTGCTGCTGGGGCTGCTGCTGCTGCTGCTGCTGGGGCTGCTGCTGCTGCTGCTGCTGGGGCTGCTGCTGCTGCTGCTGCTGGGGCTGCTGCTGCTGGGGCTGCTGCTGCTGCTGGGGCTGCTGCTGCTGCTGCTGCTGGGGCTGCTGCTGCTGCTGCTGCTGGGGCTGCTGCTGCTGCTGCTGCTGGGGCTGCTGCTGCTGCTGCTGCTGGGGCTGCTGCTGCTGCTGCTGCTGGGGCTGCTGCTGCTGCTGCTGCTGGGGCTGCTGCTGCTGCTGCTGCTGGGGCTGCTGCTGCTGCTGCTGCTGGGGCTGCTGCTGCTGCTGCTGCTGGGGCTGCTGCTGCTGCTGCTGCTGGGGCTGCTGCTGCTGCTGCTGCTGGGGCTGCTGCTGCTGCTGCTGCTGGGGCTGCTGCTGCTGCTGCTGCTGGGGCTGCTGCTGCTGCTGCTGCTGGGGCTGCTGCTGCTGCTGCTGCTGGGGCTGCTGCTGCTGCTGCTGCTGGGGCTGCTGCTGCTGGGGCTGCTGCTGCTGCTGGGGCTGCTGCTGCTGCTGCTGCTGGGGCTGCTGCTGCTGCTGCTGCTGGGGCTGCTGCTGCTGCTGCTGCTGGGGCTGCTGCTGCTGCTGCTGCTGGGGCTGCTGCTGCTGCTGCTGCTGGGGCTGCTGCTGCTGCTGCTGCTGGGGCTGCTGCTGCTGCTGCTGCTGGGGCTGCTGCTGCTGCTGCTGCTGGGGCTGCTGCTGCTGCTGCTGCTGGGGCTGCTGCTGCTGCTGCTGCTGGGGCTGCTGCTGCTGCTGCTGCTGGGGCTGCTGCTGCTGCTGCTGCTGGGGCTGCTGCTGCTGCTGCTGCTGGGGCTGCTGCTGCTGCTGCTGCTGGGGCTGCTGCTGCTGCTGCTGCTGGGGCTGCTGCTGCTGCTGCTGCTGGGGCTGCTGCTGCTGCTGCTGCTGGGGCTGCTGCTGCTGCTGCTGCTGGGGCTGCTGCTGCTGCTGCTGCTGGGGCTGCTGCTGCTGCTGCTGCTGGGGCTGCTGCTGCTGCTGCTGCTGGGGCTGCTGCTGCTGCTGCTGCTGGGGCTGCTGCTGCTGCTGCTGCTGGGGCTGCTGCTGCTGCTGCTGGGGCTGCTGCTGCTGCTGGGCCTCTGGGCAGGTTCCTGCGCCTTGGCAGGAGGCGTCGTGATGCCCAGCGCGCTGGGACCGCATTGCCACGGGGACTGCCTCTTGGTTCGATAAAAAAAATAATCATCATCTTCATCATCCGTTTTTGCTTTTCCTTCTCTCGCTGCCACTCAATACGAGAATTATTATCCCTCAATCTTCTTCCTTCCCTTGAATGATGCTCATTATCGCCAGCCAAATCGTCATCAACTCGTAATGACATATTATAATTATGGATAATCATCGATGAGTCTTGGCTTCGTGCTGATTCATCGACTCACTCACACACTCACCTACCCACTCACTCATACACTCACCTACCCACTCACACACTCACCTACCCACTCACTCATACACTCACCTACCCACTCACTCATACACTCACCTACCCACTCACTCATACTCACCTACCCACTCACTCATACACTCACCTACCCACTCACTCATACACTCACCTACCCACTCACTCATACACTCACCTACCCACTCACTCATACTCACCTACCCACTCACTCATACACTCACCTACCCACTCACTCATACACTCACCTACCCACTCAACCTGCCATTCATCCACCCACTCACCTACCCACTCAACCTGCCATTCATCCACCCACTCACCTACCCACTCAACCTGTTATTCATCCACCCACTCAACCTGCCCTTCATCCACTTACCCACTTAACCTGCCACTTATTAATTCACTCACCCGCTCAACCACGACGAACATTGTGGCATTACCGCTGTCGTTTCTGACAGCGCAGGGCGATGATCACGCAGGAAAGGCGCTGCAGTTATTTCACGGACGCAGCCTGCGGTCGTTTTGCAGTCGACTGGCGATGCTGCTGCTACTGCTGCTATCCCAATTGCGCAATCTGCCGCTGTATATATTTATTGATTAAAATTCTTCCACCGTTTCGTCGGCACACAAATGGCCCGCTGCCCGCTTCGAATGACGTCACTGGGTCTTTAACGTCCACTGCGAGCGAATCAGACGGCGCATGGCAGTAGCAGTGTTCGTATTTTTTTTTAACGTGGTAACTGCACAACGACCGCGGTATTTACCAGGGCGGCCTTGCCGGGTTCGAACCGCGAACCTCTGCAACGAGCGGCGAAGGCTGCGTCACCGCCCCCATTATGATGATCTCAAACGATGATCTTAAAGATATAATGAAATAGACTTTTTATCGAAATACTGCATATGAAAATCATTCATCGCCATCAGCAGCAAACCTATCAACTCGCAATGTCATCAATTCGCAACCATTTAATATCCTCCAATTAATTGGAAATCTTATATATATCATATATATCTCCAGAACTAATATTATTGCATCAACATCATAATCGGCATCTTCAAAGCAATTCATTCTTAAATGAGCCATCATTGACTCAGTGACCCGTGGGGACGGCACTCTACTCTGTGACCTGTGGTGTGACTCTGTGACCCGTGGTGTGACTCTGTGACCTGTGGTGTGACTCAGTGACCCGTGGGGATGGCACTCTACTCTGTGACCTGTGGTGTGACTCTGTGACCCGTGATGTGACTCTGTGACCTGTGGTGTGACTCTGTGACCTGTGGTGTGACTCTGTGACCCGTGATGTGACTCTGTGACCTGTAGTGTGACTCAGTGACCCGTGGGGACGGCACTCTACTCTGTGACCTGTGATGTGACTCTGTGACCCGTGATGTGACTCTGTGACCCGTGGTGTGACTCAGTGACCCGTGGGGACGGCACTCTACTCTGTGACCTGTGGTGTGACTCTGTGACCTGTGGTGTGACTCTGTGACCCGTGATGTGACGCAGTGACCCGTGGGGACGGCACTCTACTCTGTTACCTGTGGTGTGACTCTGTGACCCGTGATGTGACTCTGTGAACTGTGGTGTGACTCTGTGACCCGTGATGTGACTCAGTGACCCGTGGGGACGGCACTCTACTCTGTGACCTGTGGTGTGACTCTGTGACCCGTGATGTGACTCTGTGACCTGTGGTGTGACTCTGTGACCCGTGATGTGACTCTGTGACCCGTGGTGTGACTCAGTGACCCGTGGGGACGGCACTCTACTCTGTGACCTGTGGTGTGACTCTGTGACCTGTGGTGTGACTCTGTGACCTGTGGTGTGACTCTGTGATGTGTCTGTGACCCGTGGTGTGACTGTGACCTGTGGTGTGACTCTGTGACCCGTGGTGTGACTCTGTGACCCGTGATGTGACTCAGTGACCCGTGAGGACGGCACTCTACTCTGTGACCTGTGGTGTGACTCTGTGACCCGTGGTGTGACTCTGTGACCCGTGATGTGACTCTGTGACCCGTGGTGTGACTCAGTGACCCGTGGGGACGGCACTCTACTCTGTAACCTGTGGTGTGACTCTGTGACCCGTGATGTGACTCTGTGACCTGTGGTGTGACTCAGTGACCCGTGGGGACGGCACTCTACTCTGTGACCTGTGGTGTGACTCTGTGACCCGTGATGTGACTCTGTAACCTGTGGTGTGACTCTGTGACCCGTGATGTGACTCTGTGACCCGTGGTGTGACTCAGTGACCCGTGCGGACGGCACTCTACTCTGTGACCTGTGGTGTGACTCTGTGACCCGTGATGTGACTCTGTGACCTGTGGTGTGACTCAGTGACCCGTGGGGAAGACACTCTACTCTGTGACCTGTGGTGTGACTCTGTGACCTGTGGTGTGACTCTGTGACCCGTGATGTGACTCAGTGACCTGTGGTGTGACTGTGACCTGTGGTGTGACTCTGTGACCCGTGATGTGACTCTGTGACCCGTGGTGTGACTCAGTGACCCGTGGGGATGGCACTCTACTCTGTGACCTGTGGTGTGACTCTGTGACCCGTGATGTGACTCTGTGACCTGTGGTGTGACTCTGTGACCTGTGGTGTGACTCTGTGACCCATGATGTGACTCTGTGACCTGTAGTGTGACTCAGTGACCCGTGGGGACGGCACTCTACTCTGTGACCTGTGGTGTGACTCTGTGACCCGTGATGTGACTCTGTGACCTGTGGTGTGACTCTGTGACCTGTGGTGTGACTCTGTGATGTGTCTGTGACCCGTGGTGTGACTGTGACCTGTGGTGTGACTCTGTAACCCGTGATGTGACTGTGACCTGTGGTGTGACTCAGTGACCCGTGGGGAAGGCACTCTACTTTGTGACCTGTGGTGTGACTCTGTGACATGTGGTGTGACTCTGTGACCTGTGGAGTGACTCTGTGACCTGTGGCACCTGCTGGGTCCGTTCTGCAACCTGCCAGCGGGCGTTCCACACTTCACGTCGCCTTAAAGCGCACCTAGACTGGCACTCGCGCCGAGGAGACATCACAGCCACTTAGTGGCGAATGGCGGTTGTTGTTGGGGCTTTAAAAGGAAAATAAAAAAGGTGACGTTTCGGGCAATGATCCTTCTTTATTGCACATGGAGGCGCCGGCGAGGGAGTGTGTGTCTGTGGACCGGGGCAAGGCGCCTGGCGACTGAACGCTTCCATCGCCCGCGGTCCCGTTGCCCCAGCAGCTCCACTCCCGCTTGGCTCTCCGCTGCGTGCCATCTGTCATATCTGTGCACAGTCACCACGCGACGCTTTCCTGCAATGTCACGACGGTCCGTCGACCGAAACGTCAAAACGTCCCGCTCTCTTTTCTTCCCGGTGACAGCACCGAGAGTGGTCGAGGCACGGCCCTGCCGCGATAGTCGCGGGGCTCCGTGGACTCCACGCACCTTGAACTCCGCGCCTGACTGGCGAGCTGCGAGGAGTGGGGGGCAGTGGGGGGTGAGCGGGGTGAGCGGGGCAGGAGGAGTTTCACAGCCCCCCCCCCTACCCGCCATCACCTGCACGCAAGGTAACACGACCTTTGCACGTGGCCACCCGAGGGATCACGCGGGCTGACGAGCCGCGGGGAGGGGGGCCCACGAGAGCGGTGTGGGGGGGGGCCTTGAACTCCGCTCTCGGCAAGTGAGCTGCGGGGAGGCGGGGGGGGGGGGGGCAGTGGGGGGGGGAGGGGGGTAGGGAAGTAGGGGAGTTTACTCTCACCTGAGTTTCACCCCCCCCCCTCTCCATCCCAGGTGTGACGCAACTTGTGTACATGGCCACCCAAGGAAATGTCACGGAACAATAAGGGGGGGGGGGGGGGGGGGTGTAGGGTGGGATGGGTATCTCCGCTGTGGGATGGTGACATACACACACTCACACACACTCTCACACACACTCAACAACAATCGCCATTCGCCACTAAGTGGCGGTGACGTCACCACGACGCTTGTGCCAGGCCATGTGCACCTTGAGGCCACGTGAAGTGTCGAACGCCCGCTGGCAGGAGGTCACGGGGCAGACCCAGGTGCCACGGGTCGACTGAGATGACTGAGATGACTGGCTGATGCACTATCTGTGCCCCCTACTGTGCCACCTGCTGTGCTTTAGCCACCCGGCGCTCCGCTCGTTGTTGTGAGCGTCGCCCCTCCGCCCTCCGTTGTTGTTGGAGGGCGACTGCCTCCAAATGAACCGATTGGCGGTGACCCGGGTCACCAAAACCTCCATAAATCCGAAACCAGGCCTATGAAGGCGGGAGATGTCACTGAGCCCGATATGCACGCCAAATATGTAAATAAACAACACATGCAAAACACCCATAAAAAGGGAGGCTGCTGGGGATTTGTGCATGGCAACGGCTGTGTATTGCTTGTTTTGAAAGTACATCAGGATGCTGGTCTGGTCATTCTCCAGCACGTTCTGCTTCTTACGGGGGCGGCCACCCCCTTGTCTTTGGGAGCGAGACCACTTGGAGGCAATGGCGCACCAGGCGCTCGCTTGGTACGGCCGGCGGTCATGGTCGTGCTGGCGGGATCGACATCGTCGTGGTCATCATCGCTCCCAGCGTCGCCCTCCGGCAGGACAAGGTGGTACCAGCGATGCTCCTAGAAAAAAACCTTAAACTATGCCCGGCCCACCAATATTTTGCGGTGACCCGGGCTACCGCCAATCGATTCAACTGCCCAGTAGCGTCCTTCACGAGCCTCCTCCACTGAGGCCGATCTTGACACCGCTGGTACCAGTCATCGGCAAGTCCACTCAGCTCCACGTCCTCCTGTACCACATCACTCCATCTCTTCTGTAGCCCGTGCCGCGCCCGTTTAGCCCCCTCGATCCGGCTGAACAAAAGCTGTTTCGGCATGCGGTGGCTGGGCATGCGGGCTACATGACCCAGCCAACGCAGCCTTGCCTGCCGGAGCTCACCAATGGGACTTTGCCCAGATCTTTCAAGGATTTGTGAGCTTCTCACACAACCCAGCCTGGTTAAACCCAGGATGGATCGTAGGCAGGCCAGCCTAAATGTTTCTAACCGGCGAAGATGCTCCATTAGGGGGGTCCACGTTTCGTAAGCGTAGAGAAGGGAGGGAATGACTTTGGCCGAGAAGACCTGAAGCGTCGTGCGGAGCGACAGACCAGGCAGCTTCCACACAGCATTACACAACCGAAGAAAAGATATTGCCGCTCGACTGATTCGGAGGAGACCTCCGCTGCCAAACCGGAGCTGGTCATGAGCACACTTCCCAGGTATGGGAAACTCTCCACTCTCTCCACAACTGCCCCATCACCGATTGGGAGTTGTGGGGGTGGAGTGTCCGATGGTACAAAATACCCAGGCAGGTGCTTCAGTTTTGGTGGGGCTGATGGTAAGGCCCCATCTCTTAGTGGCACGCTCCAGTCTCAGCAGCAGCGTCTCTAACTCCTCCTCTGAATGAGCAACTATTACCAAATCATCGGCATACATAACGTTGTTGAGCAATAGGGAGCCATCCCTTGACCGCAACCGGGCATCGATCAGCCTCCCATTATATCTGTACAAAATGGAAATTCCCCCGGTACAGCTATTTAAGGCTTCATGAACTACGTGGTCAAAACAGATGTTAAATAATGTGGGAGCCATCGGACATCCCTGTCACACCCCAAGGTGTACAGGGAATGGCTTTGACTCCTGGCCACGTAGTTTGACCCGGGCCCACTCACCATCATGAAGGTCCTTAATGATCGTGAGCAGAGGGTCAGGGGCTCTGAAAGCACGAACAACCCAGAGCCCAGGCCTACTGATGGTATCATAGGCCTTGACCAGGTCAATAAAGCAAAGATGTAGGTCTTGTTGGAATTCCCTACACCTCTGCTTTAGCAGATGGACAGAAAATATGGCATCTGTGCAAGACCGCCCTTTCCTGAAACCGCATTGGGGCTCCACAAGCCTCTTCTCAGCGTGCCTAGCAAGGCGATGTTGAATAATCCGTTCCCAGGACCTTTCCCGTGTGGTCCCCCTTCTTAAAGAGGAGGACCACCAGGGCATCCTTCCAATCCTGCAGAACCCGTCCAGTGGTCCAGACTGTTATGATGTCATGTAGGGCAGTCTGTGCACAAACGCCACCCTCTCTTAGCATTTCGCTAGGGAGATCATCTCTACCCGGTGCCTTTCCTGGTCTCAGACTCTGGATCGCCTTCAGTACTTCCTCAACAGATGGCACTTCAGCCAGACACTCACAGGGGGTGACTTCTTCCAATATTTGAGGCACCGCAGCCTCAGCAGGGTCATCCCCACTTTGTGCCACGATGTTTTCCTGGCTGAGGGATTTTCCCTCCCCCAGGACCTCAGAGAAATGCTCAGCAAATCTGCAAACCTGTTCCTGGGGGTCAGAGATTGGATCACCGTTTTTTCCCCTAATGATGGTAATAGGTGTGACGCTGCAGGTTACTTTTTTGATGGAGTTAAATAGGGATTTGTGATCGTGGGCCACTGAGGCAGACTCCATCTCCTCAGCAACCCGCGACCACCACCCATCCTTGCAGTGCCTCACAGCTCTCCGAACCTTCGAGCCAAGGCTGCGGTAAGCCTCCTGATTCTCTGACGTGGGATGCTGTAGACGATTAGTGGGCCTGTCGCTTTTTCTCAACCATCCTGAACACGTCCTCTGTCAGCCAGGGTCTCTGGGGAGGTCTGGACCGCGTAGCCAAAGCAGCCATTGCAGCTGCATGAGTCACAGTCCTAAACTTCGCCCATTTACCCTCGACATCAGGAGTGGGGGACGATGCCAACCCCAGCCGCAAGCGATGATGAAATTTTCGCTTGCACACACACACACTCAACAACAACCGCCATTCGCCACTAAGTGGCGGTGACATCACCACGACGCTTGTGCCAGGCCACGTGCACCTTGAGGCCACGTGAAGTGTCGAACGCCTGCTGGCAGGTCACGGGGCAGACCCAGGTGCCACGGGTCGACTGACTGAGATGACTGGCTGATGCACCACCTGTGCCCCCTGTGCCAACCTGCTGTGCCTTAGCCACCCGGCGCTCCGCTCGTTGTTGTAAGCATCGCTCCTCCGCCCTCCGTTGTTGTTGGAGGGCGACTGCCTCCAACTGCCCAGTAGCGTCCTTCACGAGCCTCCTCCACAGAGGCTGATCTTGACACCGCTGGTACCAGTCATCGGCAAGTCCTCTCAGCTCCACGTCCTCCTGTACCACATCACTCCATCTCTTCTCTAGCCCGTGCCGCGCCCGTTTAGCCCCCTCGATCCGGCCAAACAAAAGCTGTTTCGGCATGCGGTGGCTGGGCATGCGGGCTACATGACCCAGCCATCGCAGCCTTGCCCGCCGGAGGAGCTCACCGATGGGACCTTGCCCAGATCTTTCTGGGCACGGTCCGGAGGCCCCGGGGGGACAGGCGTCTATGACTGTCTCCTGGCCAAACCCCAATTGGCGGAGCCAGGAGATTGAATCTCTACCCTCGGGGCTCCTCCAGAAATAACGAAAAGCCACTACGGATGGCCACGTGAAATGTTCACACACACTCTCACACACTCTCACACACACACACTCTCACACACTCTCGCAGGACGTGCACAGGCCAGCGCTGTCAGCTGGGATAAACCACCACTACCTCCTCCTCAATCCCACCACCACCTCTTCAATTCCACCACCACACAACCTTACACCATTCACACGCAACGAATCACAAGCAACATTTCGGCAGGGTGGTGGTGGCAGCTCAGTGGGAACACTCGCATCTCGCAGCGGCAAGAGGCCTAGGTTGAGTGGAGTTGTACGATCTCCCCGTGTGTTCTGCAGGGTGAGTGAAGTCTGTATGTTCTCTTTCCTTGTTACGCATGGGGGCTCTTCCCACAGCTCAAAACCCATACAAAGCAACCGGTAATTAGACCAACATATCCCCAACGCCGACTTACACAGCAACATTGCCACCCTCCTAGGGAAAATGGCCAGGACCAATCGTGGGATTAAATGCTAATTGTTTAAATCATGTTAGGTATTCTCATACTAATCACAATTAGAAACTATAAGTTTATAGTTGTTGGAGTATATATATTATATATGTTCTCTTGTTAAGGAAACTTGGCACCACAGACCGGAGTCAAACTTGACTTGAGAGCTAAGTAACAATGAAGCCCTCTCAGCACGATTTGTTGACGTGACAAACCTCCCTGATTGGCTGTCGGGTGGCGGCGGGTTTTCAACGACACATTTATATTTGCACGCTCTAACACCAAAAAAAACACCCTTTATTTTGGATATTTGGTTGCAAAAGCTTACTACTACATGTTAAACTGGTATACATTGAGAATAGGTTTTTCCTCTTATCTGGCAACAAAACAGGTGTGAAGTTGTTAAAACACCAAACTGAAACCTTTCACAAGGAATCATGTCTGCATTACCCACAATACTTGTCTCCCCAGTGGCGATGTATACACTGCACCAGGTACTCATTTGAGGCCGAGTAGATCCAGGGGATAGATAATCGTTACTAGGTTCAGATAATCGTCACTGGTGTTGGCTCCGAGCGGAAATGGAACTCGGATCGCCGGGTTCAGTGCAGTGCACTGACCACTGTGCCACCGCTCCCCGCTACCGCTCCCGAACAACAACCTCCATTCGCCACTGAGTGGCGGTGACATCACCACGACGCTTGTGCCAGGCCAAACACACAGTCACTGACACGCACAGTGGATTGAGCAGAGGAACAATTCTCACAGCCAAAATTTAGCAGCAATCGTCAGATTCGCTTGAAACTACGCAACGCGCCTTCAATGGAGCCAGGGACGTCGGAAGAAAAATTCAGGGAGTTGAGAACATTCGTAAAATATCACCATTTGTTTAATTGAACGTGAATGTGGCTCGAGATGTAACCATCGCGATCGCCACGAGCCTCGTGCGTTTCCCTTCTCGAGATTCCCCGGGGTTCCGATTCTCTCCGCCTCTCATCTTCACCGTCTCCTTTCTGCCGTGGTCTCGATCATTCTCCACGATTCAGTCTGCGCCCCGATAATTAGACCAACTGTATAGTTAGCGCATAATGAGCACATCGTTCGCATGCGTTTAGAATAACCGGTTGTCGCCCCGACCCCTTGCACTTGCGATCCGATGCACACACGTCGCGACCGGCGTCGGCTGTCGACCCCTCGAGTGATCTTCTCGCAGAATTGCTGCACCGTACCGCAAAGACGGGCAGCACAACGCGACATTCCGCTCCAGGCCAACGCCTCATCAAGGGTAGTAATCTAAACCGATTTCTACCTGCTGAACCGCACACCCTTCTGCAGACCAACACTGGACCCAGTCAGAGGTGAATATTGTCAAACCAACTCCCCCCCGCCCCTCCCGACTCCCGCAAACCAAAAAGGAACACTTAATAATTTGCCGATAACATCTCGATATATAGAGAACTGCAGAGCTTGGGCAACCGTTGGTAGCACCGGCTCACCGCCGTGTGGCTGCTGCTGCTGCCTTCCCGCTCGTCTGTGGTTCCTCCTCGTGCCTCTTGAGTCGTTCCCCTCTCTCGGCCTACGGCAGCGAGCGGCGCACGGTGACGATTTGACATCGCTGTGATTATCGATAGCATTGTCAATAGCGCCGTTCGGATATCAATTTTCTGCTGGGTGGACTCTTTACATCGCAGGATTGTGAGAGGTGTCGTCGGCTTAGGGGAAGGGAGGCCTTCATCCAGCAGCGGATTGACCAAGGCTGACGATGATGATGACGAGTGCTGTGTTGCTGGCCACTTGGCATCTTGCACCCGTGCTCAGTAACATCGCTCGCAGAGGGAGGCTCGCTGATGGTGGCTCGCTGAGAAGTGGGGACTCACCTCTACCTGATACACTGCTGGCGGTGTTCCCAGAGGTACTGGAAGATCCGGTTCGAGAGGGGGGAGTGGGGGGGGGGGCGTGGGGGAGGCGTGGGGGGGGAGTGGGGGGGGGGAGTGGGGGGGCGTGGGGGTGGGGGTGGGGACAGTGCTGCTAATCCGTTTCACGTCGCACTCTCCGCCAGAGGCCCATCGCTGTCACTTGCGTCATCATCGCTCCCATCCTCTCCATCTCCTCCGTGGTCTCCTCCATGGACCTCTTCACGGTCCCCTCCCTGGTCCCCTCCCTGGTCCCCTCCCTGGTCCCCTCCCTGGTCCCCTCCCTGGTCTCCGGGCTCTTCTTTATCTCCTTGGTTGCCCAGACTGGCACAGGAAGGCAGAACGTTGGGACTAAGTGAGAGACAACTACAACAAATTTACGGTTTTCAACTCACACAAATGTTGTACGAATAATCATTATCACCATCAACGCCATCACCATCGTATCGACACGCACGGTCTATCACCGTCAGATCTCACTGCAGCTTGGCCTGCGAGCTGTGCAGTGCCCCGTGACGCCCGGCAGCGGTTCCCGCGCTCACGTGGGCCTCTCCACGTCAGCTACCCGGCTCCCCGACACGCTCGTGGGGGAATCGCGGCCGTCTCACGACTCGTGCGAAGGATACGTAAATTGTTTTTTCTTGGTGCCGACGGAGGGGGAAAAAAACCCCCCAGAACAGAATGTACAAAAATGAGACGGCACAATCGTAAAGAAAACAACAACAACAAAAACTCGACGGGCCGAAACAAGGGCCAGGGAAATCGCTTCAATCGTTCCCGGGATCGAGCAGCCAGTGCAAAACCCCACACACATTCACGGCATTCACTGGAGCGGGAGGGAGTGGGTGAACACAAACAATCCCCCCGTGTAGCCTTAACAGACTGTTGGGGCAAGTGTTGTTAGCGAGTAGCACCGATGAAGGCCGGCACGGCACACGAGGGGGTGGTGTGGCCAGCACCACGCCCGGCCGCCTTTGTCTCCCCAGTGGCGATGTTTTGTTGCACGTCACACCAGGTACTCATTTGACACTTAGTCTACCTAGGGGAGACGCAGGACCGGTTCTTGGCCATTGAACAGGGAATTTAACCTTATGGCGGGACCCTGGGGTTCCCGAATAAACGGAAGTCAAAATCGTAATTCATTAATTTATCTTTGGCGACTTCGTCCCACCGCGCACACAAACGCCGCGACCCACCTGGCACGGATCATTCCTGTTGCCATGTCGTCTACGCGCAGCGAGGACGAATGCGCAGAAGAAACAAAACTTTGATGAGCGCATCGTGTAGAGCTCGTCGAGAGGAATAGGTCGCCGCATCGTTCGCCTTCAACGGACGTACAATGACGTCGCAACGCAGTTTATGCGAGAGCCGAGGGGCTTAAGGGAGACCCCAGGGTCCCGCCATGAGGTTCACTTTAACACGGGTTGTCGTGGTGCAGCGCGCTGACCGCACACCTCGTCTTAACCACGAGCAGGCTTGTTTTCCTACAGGGACGGACGGCAATTGGCTCAGCTGCGGCTGTTATTGAACGCATGTGAGCGGCACATTGCGCTGCTGCTGCCGGCACATCCTCCCGACTACGGTGACGATGACGCCGAAGGAGATTATATGTAGCTCACTGCAGCAACACTTTGGCTCATCTTGTCGGTTTCACAAAGCAGGACGCCGAATCACGTGAACTGGAGGGGTGGCGGTGACTCACGGAGTGACGACACCCCCCTCCGTGCCACACTTGGCGCAGATCCCGAGGCGCACGGCGCAGTGGATGCACGCCGTGTGGTACGCGCGCAGCACCGTCCTCTGCTGGCACCGCACGCTGGGGACGACACGGGGAGACACGGGGACACCCGTACCTCCGATGAGCACGGTTGGCTATGTACATTGCGACAGTGACACGGTGAGACGGTGAGACGGGGATGGCGTGAAGGTGATATAGTTTAAAAAAAGCCACATTTTTCAAATTTTTCTTGCTGTGGTTTTCACACCTGATGACGATTGCTTGTGTTGCAGTCGAAACGTCGTTAGAATTTTATTATTTTATATTTTTATTATTTTGTTTCGTTCTATGTGACTTTACCGAAAGAACCAAGAATATGAATCCCTGCAGTCACGAAAGCTTGAAACAAAACACTGTGGATGTAAAGATAGAATCTGGCCGGAACATAAAGAAGAATAACAAAGGAACAGAATGTTAAGAATTGGGCTATTTTGATGCGAAACACGTTTACAAATTGTTTGTGGCGTGGTCTGCTTGCCAGACGCACACACACGGCAGTGCACTGGTCAGCGATGCGCTGCGCTACGAACCCGGTGACCCCAGGGATGGTTCCCACTTATGGCCAAGAGCAGTGGCGAATATCTAAACCGCACCTGGGCCTCTACTTGATCGGCTCAACTGCAAATGAGTACCTGGTGTCGCGTGTAAAACATCAGCTCTGGGGAGGCAAAGGAGGCCGGGCGTGGTGCCGGTTACTCCCACCCCACCTCGTGCGCCGTGCCGGCATTCACAGGTGCTGCTCGCTAACAGCACTTGCCCCAACAGTCTGTTAAAGGCTACACGGGGTGGGGGGGGGTCTTTGTGCGCCGGTGTCGGCGGCCGCGACAAAAGCGCCGGCTGCTTCCAGCTAACGGCAGAGACGCCTGGCGCCCTAAAACAATTGTGATTCACGACGAGGGATTATCGCCGCTGTCGTTCTCGTAGCTCAGGGGAGCCATCACCATCAAGGACAGAGCCTGCAGTACGAGTCATCTCGATACATTGCGAATAGAGGGGGGCACCCCCAGTGGCAGCTGTCCCCGTGCAGCACAAGGTGACTTAAATCTGGCCTGCGGGTAGGGATTCGTTTTCCGGAAGAATGAAGAGTGTTGCTGTGTGTAATGTGAACCGAGAAATTTGATCAAATTTGGGAAAATTGCAGACGTGACACTGGCACACTACTCGTTTCTAGTGACGTGACATGGGATCTGTAACGTCCACTGCAAGTGAAACAGACGGCGCGTCGTATTTTGGAGTTAATACACAACACGGTATTAACCAGGGCGGTCGCCGGATTCGAAACAGAAATCTCCGGGAGACGACAGGAGACAGGCATGGGAGACAGGAGACAGGCATGGGAGAAGGAGACAGTGTACAGGGAGACAGGAGACAGTGTACGGGGAGACAGGAGACAGTGTACAGGGAGACAGGAGACAGTGTACGGGGAGATAGGAGACAGTGTACGGGGAGACAGGAGACAGTGTACAGGGAGACAGGAGACAGTGTACGGGGAGACAGGAGACAGTGTACGGGGAGACAGGAGACAGTGTACAGGGAGACAGTGTACGGGGAGACAGGAGACAGTGTACGGGGAGACAGGAGACAGTGTACAGGGAGACAGGAGACAGTGTACGGGGAGACAGGAGACAGTGTACGGGGAGACAGGAGACAGTGTACAGGGAGACAGGAGACAGTGTACGGGGAGACAGGAGACAGTGTACGGGGAGACAGGAGACAACATACAGGGAGACAGGAGACAGTGTACAGGGAGACAGGAGACAGTGTACAGGGAGACAGGAGACAGTGTACAGGGAGACAGGAGACAGTGTACAGGGAGACAGGAGGCAGTGTACAGGCAGACAGGAGACAGCGTACAGGGAGACAGGAGGCAGTGTACAGGGAGACAGGAAACAGTGTACAGGGAGACAGGAGACAGTGTACAGGGAGACAGGAGACAACATACAGGGAGACAGGAGACTGTGTACAGGGAGACAGGAGGCAGTGTACAGGGAGACAGGAGACAGCGTACAGGGAGACAGGAGGCAGTGTACGGGGAGACAGGTTCGAGGCAGGGGAAAGTGGTGGTAGCTGCGTTACCATTTCCGCGCATGGGTGAGCGGCTTGTACTTCCCATACTTGACCTTCCACTCCAGCACCTCCTTGCAGCGCATGCACACGCCCTCGTGCACCACGCTGTTCATTTTCTGCAGGAAGGGGAGGAGGCAGCGGTGGACAACACCGGGGTGGTGAGGGGTGGAAGAGTGAGCGTGCCGCTGGGCGTGGGTGGAGGAGCGGCGTGTGCTTGGGATTCACAGTGAGGGACACGGGGTGGAGGAGCGCACGGATCAGAGGGCGTGGTGCAAGCTCATGGGGAAGAATCAAATCGTCAGCGGGGCTTGCTGAGCAGGCGGGACTCATCCCAGGCTAGAAAGGGATTGGACTGTGGATGGTCAAGGATAGTAACGGGGGGTGGTGGCAGCCAACGTGGGGGTGGTGGTGGCGGCAGCCAGCGTCAGTAGCGAGTGGGGGTGGAGGATCCCGTGGGGGTGGTGGTGGCGGCAGCCAGCGTCAGTAGCGAGTGGGGGTGGAGGATCCCGTGGGGGTGGAGAGACGCCTCTCGCTCGCTCTGGGTGCGGTGTTGTCGCGGCAGTGTCAAGGGATGGGGACGCGTCCCAGAGGTCGTCCAGCACCATTGGCAACATCACCACCATCGCCACCATCACCGCCACCATCACCGCCACCATCGGCAACATCACCGCCATCATCACCACCATCAGCACCAACACCACCATCGGGACCATCACCGCCATCATCACAACCATCGGCACCATCACCGCCATCATCACCATCATCACCACCATCGGCACCAACACCACCATCACCGCCATCATCACCATCATCACCACCATCGGCACCATCATCACCACCATTGCCACCATCACCGCCATCATCACCATCATCGCCACCATCGCCACCATCACCACCATCAATACCATCGGCACCACCACACCACCGCCACCATCAGCTTCACCGCCCACTGTTCGTTCTTCCCTCGCTGACCCAAACTCCTCTTCCCCGGCCCCCCCCCGGATCAAAATCGTCACCCCGCTTCCCAACTCCCCTACCCATACATCACACTCGCTCATCATCATCATCAACCACTCATTGTCACTCTCATCGTCGTTGACTTCACACGCATCGTCATCCTCTACCACCCGTCTTATCGACTCATCTCAGGGCGTTTTGTCAATTAAAATAAGATAAGCGATGGTACTGAACCAGCTCTGCGAGGAGAGGTCAGACGCTGGGTGAATTGCACCGTGGAGGGAAGCCTTCATCCAGCAGTAAGGAGGTGAGACGAGCTGGGAAGAAGAAGAGGTGGAGGAGGTGGCCGTGCGAGTACAGCTGCGATGCCAAGTGGGGAGCGGTGGTGCAGCGGTTAGCGCTACGCTGCGCTACGAACCCGGCGCCCCGAGTTCGATTCCCACTCACGGCCAACACAGAGTGACGATTGTCTGAAGCGGTCCTGGGCCTCCCCTAGGTCTACTCGGCCTCAAAATGAGTGCCTCGTGCGGGGTGCAAGCATCGCCACTGGGGAGACAAAGGCGGTCGGGCGTGCTGGTGGCGAGTTGTTAAACTCGATGCCTGATATATAGGAGCTTGTGGGTTTGATCCCAACCATGACGCCTGCTGCTGCTGTAACTATTTCGAGTTTGCGTGTCTCGCTCCCCCGTGGTCGTGTGGATTTTTCTCCGGGTCCTCCGGTTTTCCCCTCCACGTTCAGAACCAACATCGTGCGTTTAGAGTGTTTGGCTGCCATACATTTCCACAACACTCCACTTCGTTGAGCTCTCATTTGTGATAGCCAGGTAGCTTCTGAAAAAAAGCTACATATCTCGGTGGGCCTCACCTGGTGAGATAAACACGAGTCAATCACAGAGCGCACGCTTTTACGAGGGGGGATTTTTCGATGCAAAGTGTTGGTGGTGATACGTGAGGAGGCTGCGATGTTAAGGTTGTGATGTGCGCAGGCGGTAGTGCGAGGTTGTGTTCAGTGGCAGGGGGCGAAGTGAGGTTGGTGCTGTTGAGAATGTGAGACCGGAGCCAAGTTTCGCGCGTAGCCACCCGTGCCCATTGGAGGTGCGGGGGAAGGAGAACAAACGGTGGGAGGTGGTGGGTGGAGGGGGGTCGTCTGCCGATGCGGAGTCGATGCGGAGTCGCGAGAGTCTCGGGGGTTGATGGACCGTCGCGGGACGGGAGATTGGGCCTCACCTGCACGCGCGGGCTCGTGTCGTGGCGGTTGTTGCGGAAGGCCGTCACGTTCTTGTGCTTCTGCGACCGCTTGCGCGCCGCATTGCCGCGCTCCGAGCTCATGGCGAACCGCAAACCGAACCGAAATCCTCTGGCTCCCACTCAACAGCGGCAGGCCACGATTCTTCCCACGCCACGTGCACCGTGACCCGGAAGTGGAGCAGTGACACCACCCACATGATGTCACCGGAAGTGTCGCAAAGAGCGGCCATCTTAGGTAGGGATTTAAAAATTTAAAAAACCTGCGTCGATAGCTGCGGCGGCTGTTGCTGGCGCTGTTGGTGCTGTTGTTGGTGCTGCTATTGTTGCTGTTGGTGCTGCTGGTGCTGCTGCTGTTGTTGCTGTTGGTGCTGCTGTTGGTGCTGCTGTTGCTGGTGCTGCTGCTGTTGCTGCTGTTGGTGCTGCTGTTGCTGGTGCTGCTGTTGGTGCAGAATTGGCAGAGGTGCACAGCACCAACAACAAAACACCGCGACATAAAAGACAGTTTGCGACCTCAAAAGTAAATATAATGGGAGACGTTTCGGGCAATGGCCCTTCTTCGCAGCAAGTAGATGTCAGAGACGTCCACTCTATTCTAATAATAATTCAAATGTGTCAGGCGTGTTCCATCCTAGCATCCCAATGCGCAATGCATGGCCCGCAGTGAAACACAAACAGCGGGGCAACCGAGCCAACCAAAGAGGCGAGGCCACACTTAAATATACTTAAATATCAGTTTAACGTGAATACTTAAATATATACCCACCCATCCACAAACTCGCTCACCCATTCAAGATGTTTTTCTTGTTCGTGTTTTTGTTTTTTTGTTTGTTGTGGTTGCACCCGATTCAAGAGCCGAATGGCTCACAGGGCTATACCAAATAAACTGAAAACTGAACTTCTCATCCTCATCTCCCCCCCCCAACGCCATCTCCACAACAACGCCGTTGCCCGGTTCAATAAACTCTGATCACAATACTGATAGCGGGGCTGTTTGTTGCCGACCGCTGTACGTTTGGGGCCTTTGCTCGCCGTGTTTCTTTGAGTCTATGGATGTGAGTCTATGGGTGTCAGTGTGAATCTGTAGGTCTCTGCGAGTCTATGGGTGTGAGTCTATGGGTGTCAGTGTGAATCTGTAGGTCTCTGCGAGTCTATGGGTGTGAGTCTATGGGTGTCGGTGTGAATCTGTAGGTCTCTGCGAGTCTATGGGTGTCAGTGTGAATCTGTAGGTCTCTGCGAGTCTATGGGTGTGAGTCTATGGGTGTCAGTGTGAATCTGTAGGTCTCTGCGAGTATATGGGTGTGAGTCTATGGGTGTCAGTGTGAATCTGTAGGTCTCTGTGAGTCTATGGGTGTGAGTCTATGGGTGTCAGTGTGAATCTGTAGGTCTCTGTGAGTCTATGGGTGTGAGTCTATGGGTGTCAGTGTGAATCTGTAGGTCTCTGCGAGTCTATGGGTGTGAGTCTATGGGTGTCAGTGTGAATCTTTAGGTCTCTGTGAGTCTATGGGTGTGAGTCTATGGGTGTCAGTGTGAGTCTGTAGGTCTCTGTGAGTCTATGGGTGTCAAGTGTGAATCTGTAGGTCTCTGTGAGTCTATGGGTGTAAGTCTATGGGTGTCAGTGTGAGTCTGTAGGTCTCTGCGAGTCTATGGGTGTGAGTCTATGGGTGTCAGTGTGGGTCTGTAGGTCTCTGTGAGTCTATGGGTGTGAGTCTATGGGTGTCCGTGTGAGTCTGTAGGTCTCTGCGAGTCTATGGGTGTGAGTCTATGGGTGTCAGTGTGAATCTAGGTCTCGGCGAGTCTATGGGTGTGAGTCTATGGATGTCAGTGTGAGTCTGTAGGACTCTGCGAGTCTATGGGTGTGAGTCTATGGGTGTCAAGTGTGAATCTGTAGGTCTCTGCGATTCTATGGGTGTGAGTCTATGGCCTGGGCTCTGGGTTGTTCTTCGTGCTTTTGGAGTCCCTGACCCTCTGCTCACGATCATTAAGGACCTTCATGATGGTGAACGGGCCCGGGTAAAACTACGTGGCCGGGAGTCAGATCCATTCCCTGTACACCTTGAGGTACGATAGGGATGTCCTCTGGCTCCCACATTATTTAACGTCTATTTTGACCACGTAGTTCGTGAAGCCTTCAATAGCTGTACCAGGGGAATCTCCATTTGGTACAGATATAATGGGAGGCTGATCGATGCCCGGGTGCGGTCAAGGGATGGCTCCCTATTGCTCAACCACGTTATGTATACTGATCATCTGGTAATTGCTGCTCACTCAGAGTAGGTGTTGGAGGCGCTGCTGCTGAACCTGGAGCGTGCCACTAAGAGATGGGGCCTTACCATCAGCCCCACCAAAACTAAGCACCTGCCTGGGTATTTTGTACCATCGGACACTCCACCCCCACTACTCCCAATCGGTGATGGGACAGTTGTAGAGAGAGTGGAGAGTTTCCCATACCTGGGCAGTGTGCTTATGACCGACTCCAGTTTAACAGAAGAGGTCTCACTCCGAATCAGTCGAGCGGCATTATCTTTTCATCGGTTGCGTAACGCTGTGTGGAAGCTACCTGGTCTGTCGCTCCGCACGAAACTTCAGGTCTTCTCGGCCACGGTCATTCCCTCCTTTCTCTACGCTTGCAAAACGTGGACCCCCCTAATGCAACATCTTCGCCGGTTAGAAACATTTAGGCTAGCCTGCCTACGATCCATCCTGGGTTTAACCAGGCTGGATTGTGTGAGGAGCTCACAAATCCTCGAAAGATCTGGGCAAGGTCCCATCGGTGAGCTCCTCCGGCAGGCAAGGCTGCGTTGGCTGGGTCATGTAGCCCGCATGCCCAGCCACCGCATGCCGAAACAGCTTTTGTTCGGCCGGATAGAGGGGGCTAAACGGGCGTGACACGGGCTAGAGAAGAGACGGAGTGATGTGGTACGGGAGGACGTGGAGCTGAGTGGACTTGCCGATGACTGGTACCAGTGGTGTCAAGATCGGCCTCTGTGGAGGAGGCTCGTGAAGGACGCTACTGGGGAGTTGGAGGCAGTCGCCCTCCAACAACAACGGAGGGCGGAGGAGCGACGCTCACAACAACGAGCGGAGCGCCGGGTGGCTAAAGCACAGCAGGTTGGCACAGTAGGGGGCACAGGTGGTGCATCAGCCAGTCATCTCAGTCATTTTTAGTCGACCCGTGGCACTTGGGTCTGCCCCGTGACCTCCTGCCAGCGGGCGTTCGACACTTCACGTGGCCTCAAGGTGCACATAGCCTGGCACAAGCGTCGTGGTGACGTCACCGCCACTTGGTGACGTCACCGCCACTTAGTGGCTATTGGCGGTTGTTGTGAGTCTATGGGTGTGAGTCTATGGGTGTCAGTGTGAATCTGTAGGTCTCTGCGAGTCTATGGGTATGAGTCTATGGGTGTCAGTGTGAGTCTGTAGGTCTCTGTGAGTCTATGGGTGTGAGTCTGTAGGTCTCTATGGGTGTGAGTTTATGGGTGTCAGTGTGAGTCTATGGGTCTCTGTGAGTCTATGGGTGTCAGTGTGAGTCTGTAGGTCTCTGTAACTCTATGGGTGTGAGTCTATGGGTGTCAGTGTGAATCTGTAGGTCTCTGCGAGTCTATGGGTGTGAGTCAATGGGTGTGAGTCTATGGGTGTCAGTGTGAATCTGTAGGTCTCTGCGAGTCTATGGGTGTGAGTTTATGGGTGTCAGTGTGAGTCTGTAGGTCTCTGCGAGTCTATGGTTGTGAGTCTATGGGTGTCAGTGTGAATCTGTAGGTCTCTGCGAGTCTATGGGTGTGAGTCTATGGGTGTCAGTGTGAGTCTGTAGGTCTCTGCGAGTCTATGGGTGTGAGTCTATGGGTGTCAGTGTGAATCTGTAGGTCTCTGCGAGTCTATGGGTGTGAGTCTATGGGTGTCAGTGTGAGTCTGTAGGTTTGTCTTCTTCCAGCAGTTGTTCCTAGACTGTGGTCCGTGACGCTCCTCCAGGCGGGCCGCGGGAGCTGCGATGCCGCCCGATCTCGAAATGATGACCCTGTTTATAACATTTAGTTTCGGACATTAATATTTTACTTAGGTAGACGACCTGATCAAACTACCCTAACCTTAAGATCTAAATGCCCCCCCCCCCAAAAGAAACACATTATAGCTGCGTTAAAAAAAGTGTTTATGTTCTGGTAATATTGATCATTTCGTATTCGTGGCATTTAGAGAGAGAAGTTAATGGGTGTGGGGGGGGGGCTGGGTGGTCCGGGGGCCAACTAAGTTTGAGACACCACCGACTCAGAGCGACAGCCGTCATTGACACTGAGCCAGACAACTGCGTCTGGAGTAGCAGCAGAGTGGTTGGTGCATCGCCTCTGTGACAATGCCACCGCCTCCTCCTCCTCCATATTTGACGATCGGTCATTGGGTTCGAAGCCATACGTTCCATGGTGAAACTCGGGGTGGTGACCACAGTCTCCGCACACTGACCAGAGAAAGAGTTTTTCTTTATATTCTCCCATTTCTGCATCATCATCATCGTCGTCGTCGTCGTCGAGGACCACCCACCGCATCTGCCGTCACGGTTTGTGCGGTCGCGGTTCGATCCGGCACCGTGGCCCCACAACCCCCCCAGAGGAAGGTCGAAGGCAGAGTTCAGTCAGGAGCGCGGTCCTCGTCGCGATAACAAAATAATAACAACAAAAACCACGATAAGAGACCAACATTCATAACATTGTCACTCGATATATATAAACTGTTTATATAAGTAATGTGTACATAAAACGTACGTATCTTTTGTTGTTGTTTAAATTACCGGTACCTATTAAACTACTAAACTAAAGCAAAAAAAAAGGTCATGTTTGCTAAGTTTAGGGGCTTGAACCCATCCGGTGTGATGATGATAATACTGCATTCGCCAGGGAATGGGAACAGATGTGTCGCAGGGCCAGAGCTGCTGCAGTGTGTGAGAACCTCGAATGTCCGTGATCAACAACAGGGAAACGGAAGCAGATGAGAGCCGGCTGGATCGAGTGCTTTTGTGAAAGTGAAATAGACGTATTTAGCCAGTCGGTGGCGCTGGTGGCCATGCTGCACGTGGCGTCTCATCCAGCGCTGTGGAGGCAGCATCGAGGGTTGGCCGATCACTATGGCCGTCGAGGAGGATCCAAACCGTGGCTCGCCAGGAGCAAGTAGCAGAGAAAAATACGCGGACTCCCATCTGTATGGGATAGAGCGTTTCCCCCTCGCACGCAGGCGTGGGATTTCTCCGGGTGCCTCGTTTTCCTTCCACGTTTAAGCACTCATTCATTGGCCGATAACACCTTTATAAAACACAGAGGACCGCAGAACTTGGGAGAGTGTTGGCGCTGGCTCACACCACGCGGCTGCTGCTGCTGCCTCTTCCTGCTCACCTGTGCTTTGCTCCTCGCACCTCGAGCCGTAGCTCTCTCTGCGAGAGCGAGCGAGCACTGTGCGGTGGCAGCGCAGTGCGACACGCTGACATCGTCAGTGCAAGCGATGTCCTGGCAAGAGGAGAGTTCAGCCGGTGCGTACCGCCCCTGCTGTGTGAATATGGATCATCAATACGGACGTCGACGTAAAACACCCGATAAGTGCGCTGAGAAGTGTGGAGAGAGAGAGAGACGCAACGCCTGGAATCCCACCGAGAGACAACGATCGTGACGTGTGGATTGGAGAGCGTATGCAGGTTAGATACAGCATCGTCATCATACGGACTCTGAAGAGAAGTGAGCGCGGAGCTCGGGCAGCATGCGTCGCGGCCAGAAGGGGCGACGGTGGCCGATGGTCGAGACTAATGACGGAGTGGCAGGCCAAGGAGTGAACGCGTCCCGAGGGTTCGTCCAACACGGAGACGGAGCGATGGAATCGGCTCGTGCGGTGTGCAGGTGCTGGGTGGATCGCCGCGTCACGGGACCGCGCGAGAGATGACGGCGGGGGGGGGGGGGGGGTTCGGGAGGTCTTCATCCAGCAGTGGAGTGATCATAGCTGCTGATGATGATGATAACTGTTCATGAACACGAGCGGCTGTCACCAGACAAAGGCCGACTCAGCAGGTAGAGATGATTCCAATCCACAGGGCGAGGTTTGTCTTGACATTACAACCACACACACAGTGCTTAAGGAGCCACATTTCTCTCCGTGATTCACAACCATCAGGTGCGTGCTGCGTGTGCAGCGGCTTATTTTGCATATCCGTAAGACAAGCGTGGGTACTCGCGAACGAGCGGACCGGTGGAGGAGAACAGAGCGGCACGGACCGGAGCGTCGCGACGCTGAGGCGCTGGCGGGGGTGCAGCAAGGGGGGGGTGGGGGGCGTTTTCGTCGTTCACAGAATAATGGAGCGTGGTGGTGGTGGTGGCGGCGGCGGCGGCAGCGACGAGTTGTGACCCCGCGAAAGTCACTCGCAGGCTGAAACTTCCCGATAGTTTTCCAGATCGCTGGTCAACTGGAGCAAGTGGCACGTGAGCCAGAAGCAGCAGCCACAGCCCGTCGCGAGTGGCATCACTGGATGTGGCGTACCGGGGGCCTGGAAACATTTCCCCGGTCGACTTGCAGAGCGGTGCCGTGAGCTCCGTCCTCTGGGCCGCGTGTCGCCCCGCGGCCTCCTCATTGGGGGCCATCGTCTGGCTCAGTGAGCCTCGGCCCTTCCCACGGAGGCCTCATCAACCTGTGGATGCCAACACCGAGCTGGAGCCATGGGGGGGTCCAGTCCCCATGACATCATCATCATCACCCCCTCGTCATGCTGCACCACCCTCGCAGTACATCTCCCCACTCCTTGCCCAAGGTGTCTCCCCCCCCCCCCCCCCGCGACAACTCCTTGCCCCCCCTCGCCCGCCTGGAACGTTCTCCGCCGCTGGGCTGAGTTCAGTGCTGCCGAGCGGGGAGCGTCGGGCGCCGTGGTGGTGCTGGGGGGCCCTGCCCCCCGCTCGCGTTGTCTGCGCACGTTACTCGCACGCACGGGGGTTGGAAGCGCAGTCGGTGATGGAGCCGTTCCAGTCGCTGCCCGAGCGGCGTCGCTGGGCGCGCTCCTTCCTCTGCTGCTGGCGCACGCACAAAGACAAAGGTCACCCATGTAGCCTACACACGCTGTTGGGAGAGCGCCTACGATACAACACTGGCTAGCACCACACCCAGCCAGCTTTGCCTCACCAGGGCTGTTGTTTATACGCTGCAGCTCGTACTCATTAAAGGCTGTGACCGATGTTGGCCGCGAGAGGGGAATCAAACTCGGGTCGCCGGGCTCGTAGCGCGGCGCGCTAACCACTGCGCCACCGCTCCCCGCAATAGGCGCTCGCAAACATGCGTACGTGAGCGAATACAGACGCGCAAACGGTGACACACAAACGGTGACACACAAACGGTGACACACAAACGGCGACACGGCACAGTGACACGGCACGGTGACACGGCACGGTGACGCACAAACGGTGACACACAAACGGTGACACACAGCACGGTGACACACAAACGGTGACACGGCACGGTGACAGCCCACCGGCATTCGCCCCCAAGCGACAACGACGTCACCACAGCATTCGCGCCAGGCTAGGTGACCCGCAAGGCCACGGCGACGTGAGGTGCACGGTTCGGCTCTCTCACCGCGGCGCCGGCGCCGGTGTTGTGTCCCGCAGGGGCAGCTGCCGGGGCCTGCCGCTGCGCCACCATCACGGGCAGGGGCTCCACCAGGTCGGATCGCGAGCTGGGGGGTGGGGAGAGGGCACGGGGGGTGGGGGGGGGCACGGGTGGGGGGGTCATGGGGGGTGCGGCCTTATCGAATCGAGCGTGGGAGCGGGATTTGTAGAGCGAGAGATGAAGAGGAGAAGGCTCGGCGGACGAGAGAACGATGAGGAGGGAGGTAGGGAGCGATGGAGAGATGCGGGGAATTCGGGGAGAATTGAGGAGTGGGAGGAGGATGGATGGGGGGGGGCTGTAGGGGATGGAAGCACGAGGTGACACGGTATCTGCCGCGTGTAGAGAGAGCGGACGAGGAGACGTCTTCTCTCTCTCTCGTGTAGAGAGAGAGAGAGGACGACTCCGAGGCACGAGGAGGAACTACGGACGAGCGGGAGGGCAGTCACGTGATGAGCCGGAGCTACCAACGATCTCCCAAGCTCTGCGGGCCCCTGCGTATTAAGGTGTTATTGGCCAAATGCTTTAATGAGGGGGTAAAGTTGATCACTCGGAAAAAACAAACGCGTGCGTCCGTGAGAGGGGGCAACGCTCCATCCCGTACAGACGGAACAGGTGGAGTCCACATTTTTTGCTGTACTGCCTTCTGGCCATCCGGGGTACGGCTACTCCTTGACGCGGTGATCCGCCAACCCCAGCCGCTCCAACACGGCACTGGGTCACGGGCAGCCACGTGCGGCGTAGCCGCCACCGCTACCGACGCCACGCGGCTGGTGAGCAGAGGGAGAGATGAACGCAGTGTGGGGGGTGCGGTGGCGGTGGTTGACGGCGGTGCTGGTGGCGGTAATGACGACGGCGCCTGGCGGGGGTGACGCGCGTACTTGTGGAGCTCGGCCAGCACGGAGCGCTCGCCCTCGGAGGCGTGCGAGCGCCGGTGGTTGACGCGGGAGTTGTGCGGCGACTGCGAGTGGCGGATCTTCACGGGGTCTCCGCGCGTCCTGCAGGCGGGGGGGGGGGGGGGTTACGGCGAGCGGGAGACGGACGACAGCTTCAGCGATAACACCCGGCCAGGCCGAGCGTGGTCCGCCCCTAGGTAGACTCAGCTCTAAAACGTGGGTGGACCAATTGCCGTAGACCATATCCGATGCACGAGGTGGACATGAACAGTCCCAAGAGGCCAAAAGCAGATATTTCGGCAATGCACGTAATGAGCTGGCCAAATTTGTGCCGTCAAGACCCTCCACCACCCGACGCAGCCAAACAATTTGAATGATCCCACAGTGTACGATTGTTTATTGATGCGCCGAGTGTGAGTGTTTCATCTCAACTCACCGACCCACTCACCAGAGGTGAGGATAGTGGTGATGATGTTGTGATGACAGTGGTGATTATAGTGATGATGATGATGGTTCTACTAATCATGATGGAGTTGTTGATGAAGATGGTGCTGGTGCCATTGATGATGAGGGTGGTGAGGGTGGTGATGGTGGTGATGATGATCGTGGTGATGATCATGACAATGGTGGTGATGATCAGGATGATGACGTTAGTAGGTACACACTCCACTTTGGTGTAGGGGATGTCCTTCAGCTGATCCTCCGTGTAGCCGATGGGGTCCACCAGCTCTCTCCTGCCAATCACACAGCAGGGCCAGCCTCAACACTCACCCCAGCGTAACAGCTCAGGGCTAACCCGATGGGGTTGGTGAGCGGTGGGGTTGGTGACTGGTGGTGTTGGTGAGCGGTGTGGTTGGTGAGCGGTGTGGTTGGTGAGCGGTGTGGTTGATGAGCAGTGTGGCCGGTGAGCTGTGTGGTTGGTGAACGGTGTGGTTGGTGAGCTGTGTGGATGGTGAGCTGTGTGGTTGGTGAACGGTGTGGTTGGTGAGCTGTGTGGTTTGTGAGCGGTGTGGTTGGTGAGCTGTGTGGATGGTGAGCTGTGTGGTTGGTGAGCGGTGTGGTTGGTGAGCTGTGTGGATGGTGAGCTGTGTGGTTGGTGAGCGGTGTGGATGGTGAGCTGTGTGGTTGGTGAGCTCTGTGGCTGGTGAGCTGTGTGGTTGGTGAACGGTGTGGTTGGTGAGCTGTGTGGATGGTGAGCTGTGTGGTTGGTGAACGGTGTGGTTGGTGAACTGTGTGGTTGGTGAGCGGTGTGGTTGGTGAGCGGTGTGGTTGGTGAGCTGTGTGGTTGGTGAGCTGTGTGGTTGATGAGCGGTGTGGTTGGTGAGCTGTGTGGTTGGTGAGCGGTGTGATTGGTGAGCTGTGTGGTTGGTGAGCGGTGTGGTTGGTGAGCTGTGTGGTTGGTGAGCTGTGTGGTTGGTGAGCGGTGTGGTTGGTGAGCTGTGTGGTTGGTGAGCTGTGTGGTTGGTGAGCGGCTCACTCGATGTGCTTCCACAGCTCTTCCCGGGCCTGCTTGTCTGGGCTGCGCCTGCAAGAGAGAGAGACGCGCGTGTGAACAGCGACGTAAGCTCCACGCGATGGGCGCCTATGTGTGTGTGCCAGTAATTATTACGTGAACCGGTCCTGGGCCTCCGCTAGGTCGACTCAGCCTCAAATGAGCGCCTGGTGTGATGTGTAAAAACATCGCCACTAGGGGGACAAAGGCGGCCGAGCGTGGTGCTGGTCACCCACCCTCCCATGTGCCGTGCCAGCCTTATTCACAGGTGCTCCCTAACAGCACTTGCCCCCACAGTCTGTTAAAGCTATACGGGGGATCGTTGTCTTTGTGTGCATGCGCGTGTGCGCGCGTTTGTGCGCACGTGTGCGTATCCGTGTGCGTGTTTGCGTGCGTGTGTCTATGTGTGTGTGTGCGTGTGTCTATGTGTGTGTGTGCGTGTGTGTCTATGTGTGTGTGCGTGTGTGTCTATGTGTGTGTCTATGTGCGTGTGTATGTGCGTGCGTGTGTGCGCATGTGTGTGTGTGTCTATGTGTGTGTGTCTATGTGTGTGTGTGTGTCTATGTGTGTGTGTGCGTGTGTGTGTGTGCCTTACCATCAGCCCCACCAAAACTAAGCACCTGCCTGGGTATTTTGTACCATCGGACACTCCACCCCCACAACTCCCAATCGGTGATGGGGCAGTTGTGGAGAGAGTGGAGAGTTTCCCATACCTGGGCAGTGTGCTTATGACTGGCTCCAGTTTAACAGCAGAGGTTTCACTCCGAATCAGTCGAGCGACAATATCTTTTCATCAGTTGCGTAACGCTGTGTGGAAGCTACCTGGTCTGTCGCTCCGCACTAAGCTTCAGGTCTTCTCGGCCACGGTCATTCCCTCCCTTCTCTACGCTTGCGAAACGTGGACCCCCCTAATGGAACATCTTCGCCGGTTAGAAACATTTAGGCTGGCCTGCCTACGATCCATCCTGGGTTTAACCAGACTGGAATGTGTGAGGAGCTCACAAATCCTTGAAAGATCTGGGCAAGGTCCCATCAGTGAGCTCCTCCGGCGGGCAAGGCTGCGATGGCTGGGTCATGTAGCCCGCATGCCCAGCCAACGCATGCCGAAACAGCTTTTGTTCGGCCGGATTGAGGGGGCTAAGTGGGTGCGGCACGGGCTAGAGAAGAGATGGAGTGATGTGGTACAGGAGGACGTGGAGCTGAGTGGACTTGCCGATGACTGGTACCAGCGGTGTCAAAATCGGCCTCTGTGGAGGAGGCTCGTGAAGGATGCTACTGGGCAGTTGGAGGTAGTCGCCCTCCAACAACAATGGAGGGCGGAGGAGTGACGCTCAGAACAACGAGCGGAGCGCCGGGTGGCTAAAGCACAGCAGGTTGGCACAGTAGGGGGCACAGGTGGTGCATCAGCCAGTCATCTCAGTCAGTCGACCCGTGGCACCTGGGTATGCCCCGTGACCTCCTGCCAGCGGGCGTTCGACACTTCACGTGGCCTCAGGGTGCACATAGCCTGGCACAAGCGTCGTGGTGACGTCACCGCCACTTAGTGGCGAATGGCGGTTGTTGTTGTTGTGTGTGCGTGTGTCTATGTGTGTGTGCGTGTGTGTGTGTGCGTGTGTGTACGATCGGGAGCGGTGGCGGGAGCGGCGGTACGGGGGGTCGTTCTGGCTGCTGTGTGTCTATGTGTGTGTGCGTGTGTCTATGTGTGTGTGTGTGTGTCTATGTGTGTGTGTCTATGTGTGTGTGCGTGTGTCTATGTGTGTGTGTGTGTCTATGTGTGTGTGCGTGTGTCTATGTGTGTGTGTGTCTATGTGTGTGTGTGCGTGTGTCTATGTGTGTGTGCGTGTGTCTATGTGTGTGTGTGTGTCTATGTGTGTGTGCGTGTGTCTATGTGTGTGTGTGTCTATGTGTGTGTGTGCGTGTGTCTATGTGTGTGTGCGTGTGTCTATGTGTGTGTGTGTGTCTGTGTGTGTCTATGTGTGTGTGTGTGCGTGTGTCTATGTGTGTGTGTGTGTGTGCACGTGTGTCTATGTGTGTGTGTGCGTGTGTCTATGTGTGTGTGCGTGTGTCTGTGTGTGTGTGTGCGTGTCTATGTGTGTGTGTGTGCGTCTGTGTGTGTGTGTGCGTACGATCGGGAGCGGTGGCGGGAGCGCCGGTACGCGGGGTCGTTCTGGCTGCGCTCGTGCTGGCGCCTCAACACTTCCTCCCACTGTGGCGCTGAGTCCACCAGCTCGTTCTCCTGCCGCGACCTGCACGGAGACACACGGACACACGGACACACGGACACACGGAGACACGGAGACATGGACACACGGAGACACACGGAGAGACACGGACACACGGAGACACGAAGACACATGGAGACACGGACACACATGGAGACATGGAGACACGGACACACATGGAGACACGGACACACGGAGACACGGACACACGGAGAGACACGGAGACAGAGACACACGGAGACACGGACACACGGAGACACGGAGAGAGACACACGGAGACACGGACACACGGAGACACGGAGACACGGAGACACGGACACACGGAGACACGGACACACGGAGACACGGACACAGGGATACACGGAGACACGGAGACACGGACACACGGAGACACGGAGACACGGACACACGGAGACATGGAGA